>NC_056731.1:734129718-734429718 GCF_019279795.1 Protopterus annectens | reverse complement strand
GATTTACCTTCTACGTCGGTTCCGGCTGGAACCGACAAGACAATCTCCCCATCAGCTCCATCTGAGGCTTTGGAGCCGTCGCAAAGCCACAAGCGGCTGAGGTCCCCATCCCTAGAGTCGGTGCATTCAGCTCCTTGGTCTCCTTTACTTCAGAGTGAGTGTACTCACCGATCCTCTCACTCCTCTCAATCCTCTAGGGTGTCAGATCATGATGTGGAGAGAGTGGTCAGTAGGTTGCTAAAGTCGCAGGCACTAGCTAAATTGTTGTCCAGCCCTCCTCAACAGGTATCAGCTCCGTCCACTTCTCTTGATGTTCCTCCTCCGACTCCAGTGAGTTCGGAGCCGTAGTTCGTTGGGGTTCGAGTAGTGGAACTGTCAGCTCCAATAACTCTATCTCCTTCAGTTCCGACGTCGGCTCCGATTCCCTCAGTGGTACCTTCCATCGAGGGATCTGGGCGCCCGGGCTCCCTAGTCTGCTCCGAGGGGGCGAGTGGCATCGGACCCTTGTCTGACCCCGTTCTCCCTCTTGGAGCTTCGGCACAGGTGAGCTTGGCTCCAACATCGGCCTCGGAGCCGTCCCCCTCGGTGCAGAGAAAGATTCCTATTTCTTCAGAACCGGAGCTTTCTCTGCATCAGAGCAGGGACGCCTTCGATGTTATGTGGAGTGTGCTGTCCTCTGAGTCAGCTCCACTTTCAGCCCCACCGGCTCTGTCCCCTGTAGTGCCTTTGCCAACCTCTGCTCCTCCTCCAGACCCTAAGTGTAGGGAACCGATGCTCCAGGACACCCCATTGGGTGTTTCCTCCTCTTCTGAGGCCTCTCCTGATCACTCAGAGGAGCCCCCTCGGAAGAAAAAGTGTAAGAGGAAGTGCATTGACTCCTCCGAGTCTGTCACTTCTGATACAGACTTAGATGATTCGGAAGGGTCCCTGAGATCCCCCTCTGAAGATGTTTCCTTCTCGGACATTCTAGAAATGCTTAAGCAGAGGGGGAACTGGAATCACTTGCACCTACCAAGGATGAGTCTGTATTTCTGGATGCTTTCAGTTCCCGACCTTCCACCTCCTGGGTGTCTCTGCCTTTCAATCCGCTTATGACAGTGGTGGCTCGAAAGGCTTGGTCAGCTCCGGATACAGTGGAACCAACTCCGAGGAGACCTGGTAAGTTCATTACCGCACCCCAGGATAAGCAATTCCTTTCAAAAGGTGTTCCTGTTGATGCCATGGTGGTAGCAGCAACCACCAAAAAAGAGTTAGCAGAAACCTCTTTGTCTGTACATCCCCCTAACAAGGAGTCTAGGATGATGGACAGTTACGGGAAGTGAATGTTTGCTTCAGCGACCTTCTCTATGAGGTCACTGAACTACCTTTGTCATTTTACCCGACTTCAAAGGGATCTCCTTAAAGAGCTCAGAGATACCCTCCAAGATCCAACAGCTGAGGAAGCACAAGCCAAGGTAGCTTCCCAGCTAGCAACGCTTAATTCTGTTGTTAACTCCTCCATGAGGCTCATTTCCTATGCAGCCGATGGGGCGAGTAGAGCTGCAGGTATGGGTGTGGCCCTTAGGAGGCATGCGTGGATGCGGCTGTGTAACTTTGCGGAACCCTTTTGAGCGTCCTTCACCAACACTCCCTTTGATGGTTCCTTTCTTTTTGGACCACAGGTGAAAGACACTTTGACTAGGTGTGAGCAAGAAGGCAAGACTTTCTCTGCCATGGGAGTCTGTTTTTCCACTCCCTCTAGTCCTTACCCCAAGGGTCAGAAGAGTGGGAAGATGTGGTTCTGTAAATCTCAGGGAGCCTTGCCTGACACACGTAGCGATTTTTCCTCCAGAGGCAGAGGGGGAAACAATAATAATAGACACTGCCTTCGTGGCAGAGGGGGTCCGCAGAACCAGGGCAACAGAGAATCTTTCTCTGATAAGCCCTTCCAGCATCCCTGAAGGGTTGCCCGGCTGCTTACCTCTGGAGGCAGTTGGGGGAAGACTTTCACTGTACCCAAAAGCCTGGCAAACTTTAACACAAGACAATTGGGAACGGTCCATTATATCCGGAGGTTACAAAATTCCCTTCCATCAACCCCCCTTACAGTCAAGGAAGACTCTACCAGATGTTCCACCCAATCTGAAGATGCAAGCAGTAATAGAAGTTTCAAAACTTCTAGAAAAAAAGAGTCATCCAGGAAGTCCCGGCAGACCAGCATGGATCTGGAACTTACTCAAGCTTCTTTTTAGTACCAAAAAAGACAGGGGACTGGAGACTGATTCTGGATCTCAGCAGACTAAACAGGTCTGTGCAAAGAACAAAGTTTCGGATGGTCACGCTACAGTCCATTCTACCCTTTCTGAGTCAGGACAATTGGATGTGCTCGATAGATCTTCAGGACGCATACTACCATATCAAGATGGACAGGTGCTCCAGGAGATATCTTCGCTTCTGGCTGGGGGCTAGTCATTATCAGTTCAGAGCTCTGCGCTTTGGTCTCACCACAGCCCCGAGGGTGTTCACCAAATGTATGGCAGTGGTCACGGCTCACCTGAGATGTCAAGGATTCCAGGTGTTGCCGTATCTAGATGACTGGCTCCTTACTGCTACCACCAGGCATCAACTCCTACAAGCGCGGGACTACACAATCACAATCTGCTCCCAGCTAGGCATTACAATAAATTTCAAAAAATCTGCCTTGTTGCCCTGTCAGTCTATCACTTACATAGGAGCAGACTTAGACACAAGGGATATGTTTGCAAGGCTACCACCAAAAAGGGTGTCTGCCATTCGTCAGCAAGTACAGGTTCTGATGCAGAGCAAAATGATCCAAGTCAGGTATGTCCTTCAAACTCTGGGTTCCATGGCAGCAGCCATTCTTCTAATTCCACTAGCGCACTTTCATATCTCTTGTTCCCACTGTTTATTCTGTTATTTCATCATTTTACTGCATTTTTTACTGCTACTTTTTAAGTGATTTCTGCATTTACACTTTATTGCACTTTTAAGTTACTAATTGTTGCAATTATTGTTTCTGGGCTACACACACTAAGTAAGCTAGCTTTGAACTAGAGAGTAGTCTTTCTCTTGTTGCTGATCCCTGAACCAGTTGTTTTTAGTTCCTGTTACTGATTTTATGCCTTATTAGGAAGTTTCTTTGCTTTTGCTTTAGGAGGGGTTTAGGAAGTAATTGTTTGTTGGGAAGCTGGAAGTTTCAGTAGAAACTAGTAGTCCTAGTTTGGATGCAGTCGCAGCATTTAGCTCCTGTTTTTTGCTGGTATAATAAAACACACTAAAGCCCCCTCAAGCGATTTAGGAAACGTTACCACTGTTGCAATACAAAGAGGCCCACGGTTAAACAAGGTTAACCAGCAGGGCATCTAAACCCACCTTTCCAATTTTCCCTTAAACTACCTTCCTTCCTCGAGTACTACTGCTCTAGCCACCAGCATTCCCTATAACCAGAAAAGTTTATCCTCTACTCCATCTCAAGTTTCTCTATCTGTATCTGTAAAGCTCTAGTCCCTTACTCCTCACACATTCCTAAAGCACTCTCATTATCTTAAGTATATCACCCCACCAGCCCCTAATCCTACTCCTCGGAGTCCTTAAAAGTCACTTTCCTTGAACCTTTAGTGCTCTAGGGATCAGTTGCTAGATGTGTCTCCAGCTTTACTGCTGAACCTCATGGGATACTTGCAACGTTGGATGCTCCTCATCATGTACACACCTCCTTCTCTACCACAAAACCTTTCCTTCAAATACATCGCAACTACATACAAACTGGCCAATGAGGAGGCAACAACATGTAGACTGGCAAGACCAAGATGAGGAGAGAGAGAGACCACACACAATACATACCCAGTACATGCACCATCAACTTCCAGCAATGTACCACATACCACACAAAGATACCGGGACATACTGGGAATAATTGAGGCTCAGTTACCAAAGAGCAAGTACACAAGAGTACAACTACAACCTAGACACCCAAACAACTACCACACATAGACCAAACATATGCCACACAGTCAGTCGCAGCCCTTAAGGCCAAACAAATGCCAGACACACTTGTCAAAAATGATTCACACTTCATTACACTGACGCCCCGCGCCAGACACACTGACGTCCTGCTCCTCAGACTGAGTAAGACACAGAAGGCGCCAGCCTGCCAGCATAACCAAAGCACCACACAACGCAAGCACTCAGGTCTCAACGACTCACACAAGCAGTCTGACTCAGTCAATTGTCCGCGAGCAACAGAGAGACTACATGAAAAGGGACACGAGGGTTTCTGATTATGTGTAGCTCCTGATTATATAGCCCAGCAGGCAGGCCTGATCCTGACCTAGAGCCTAGACCTAGATGCCACAACAATGTGATAAGAAATAAGATGACAGATAATTGGCTTAAATTGGTTTTATTCATTGGGGTCATCAATGTCTGTCTCAATGTCTGTGACATGCTGGGATAAGCCACGCTTGCTTCGTGCTGACGGCTTGCGCTCGTCACCCCTGGGCTTCTCTTCATTGGCAAAGGCAGGCTCCACCCCCCCCATGCCTTTTTTTAGCCCAGGGCTCAATTTCTAAACCACCCCAGAACACCCAACAAAAGGGGAAAAAACACTAAAAGAAGCTGCTCAATGCCAAGTCTCAGTCTCAAGATGCACGCACTTTGAGGTCTTTTCAATTCATGGAACATCGATGTGTGCTGTGTGAGGGAAACCTGTCTGTTCAAGGCTCCTGAGAGCACCCCTAACTAACAGGTTTCACCATATCTCATGCGCCCCGGCCCCCAAACAACACCACAACACCAAGGAGGGGTGGTGTCATAGCGACACCCACACCCACACCACACCTCAAACGTTAGTGGCATCGGAGACCATCCAGGTGCAATTAACCACTAGGCAAGAAGACTCTGCACCGCTAAAGATGTTACAAAGCACCCCTTAGGCTCTCAAACTCCTCACATGGCCTCCTCCTTGAAATTGAGGGATAAATGGATCTCCAAACACCACAATACCACCATACTTCAACTACTCCTCCCCAAGACAGATAACACTACTCAAACTCCCAAGCCTCAACACTCTAACCTAAAGATTCCTGGAGTTAAAAATGCAAATGAACACAACATACCATCCTGCCCCCCCACAAGAGAAAACATGCTCATCATCTCTAACATTGACATGGGATCAAAACACCAACAACAGGAAGTATACCCCTCACTCAGATCATAAACTAATCTCGCTGGGAGGTCCCCCCTCATCCGCCCCACCTGAAAAAAAAAACCACAGTGAAAAAAACAAAAAAAACCGATTCACACTTTCTAAAAACTAGTGTTTTCTTTATCTCCTTAGTGCTAGCAATTAACATTACCCACACCGCATTTTGCAAATACAACTCTACCAGCACCTACAGGACTGCATACATGGATCAGGCAATCCCAAACAAAGAAACAAAACTACCAAACAAAGGCAAGGCAACAGTCACAGTCTGGACCCCAAACGCCAACTATAACAACAGGAGGGGAAGCTACTACAAGATACAAAAAAGAAATCCTTGAAAGACACCTTTGATCATTATAAGTAAAAAACTAAGAGCTCTCATAAAATCATCCAAGGCAAATTTTGAGAGAAAAATGCATGGGACTCTAAGAAAGATATCATAAGACCTTCTTTAGCTATGTTAGAAACCTGGAGGAGGAAACTCCAGATATGCTCAGAATTAGTTCAAATGATGTGAAAATTACTGAGACAGACTCAAGTGAGCGACTCACATCCCACTTGTCCCACTGCGAAGCCCACAATTACCAAAATTACCGAGGACAGCTTTGATGTCTTTAGGATCAAGCCTAGGAGAGGATCATAATGGAGATCATAAACTTAAGGGCTTTTGACTTGATGATTTTGGCAGCAACCCAGTTGACTTGCAGATCCAGGCTCAGCAGCTTGTTGAACTTTTGGCACTTTCACCAAGGCCTTTGAATTGGCTTTTTATTGATGCAGCCTAGGCAGTCCATACAGATCCTTTTGACCTGGCAAAGGCCTCCACTCACAATACCCCACCAGGTATCATCGAAAACTCATCAGCCATCAACCAAACCATTTTGCAAACCAGCTTCAGTGAGCTAGCCCACAGGAGTCCTGGTCAGTCAGGAGCCAGAGCCATGTCAGACTCTTGTGCTGGGTGTCCCACAGAACAGGGCGTGGTCCACACTCCACTCTTGTTCGGACTCAGTCTTTCTGCAGCAAGCAACATAGGTGGTTATGGTTGACAAAAAGTCGTAGATGACTGCAAATGGGCGCCATAGTCGAAAAACACATCTGATACAGATATCCTCCAGGGCTCGCAGAAACGGTGGATAACTGGTGCTGCCATGAAGGCTCAGTAAACGCTAAAAAATAGCTAGTCATAGAAAAACAAGGTTACCAAGGTTACCCTAGCTACCAGAGACTGAGCAATCAGAAGGTCATCAGGAGAACTATTGACTATCTGGGACCCAGGTTGACAGTAGCTCTCCGCTTAGTACTATGTTGTTAAAGCTCACTACCTCACCTTCATATCACCCGATCATCTAGAAGGATCTCTCAATCGAGGGAGGAGGTCATCGCCCCCACTCCAATTAGACCTATGATTGAGTACAATGCCTCGAATGCATCTCCTGATGTATCACTGCTGCAGCCTGAAAGGCCTGAAAAAAAAGTCTCAAAAAATAAATAAAAATATAAATATGTCTCAAAAAATGTCTTACTGTTTCGACCGCTCTCATCTTCAGCTCAGGCTTGAGATACCGCTGTTTCCTCGGTGACATGAGCCATGTCATAAGATTTGATATGACCCAGAGATTTGAAAAATTCTAGATCCTCAAAAAATCTAGATCCGGGAGAACTTAGGGGGCGGATATAATTATAAATACTGGAGGGATAAGAGAATCGTGTTGAGAGAGAGACTTCATCAACGAGACTCCCTATGCTGTGGAACAAAATCCAGAGCACCTCTGCACCCTGTTCTTCATCTTGTTCAACAATGGGGATGGGAATGGAGATATACCCCATATACCCCACCAGTGTCACTGTGTGACTGCAAACACCAAGCACAGCATACGATTTTTTAGCTTATTCAGGGGAGGGAAGCCCGTGTCACACATAACTATGGGCTAGGCTTATAAATGCCCTTGGGCAGATAGCCTAGTATGAACCTATGAACCTAATTCTTCAGTGGCTTCTGTTTACGCAGTGGTCTTTCCAAGAGCTACCCATGACTCACATGATCATGATCACGGATACATGCAAAAGACATCTTTCTTGGTGGATGGTCTCCCCACTAGTTAGTCAGGGCAGACCTTTCATACAACCCCCTCTGGTAGCCACAGTGACGACAGATGCCTCCCTGATAGGGTGGGGGGGGGGCATTATCTGGGCAGGACAGTCCAAGGCACTTGGCAACCTCACGAGTACCATCTGCACATAAATGTCCTAGAAATGAGAGCCGTGCTCCTAGCATTGCAAGCTCTTCAAGACTCTCTTCCTTTCAGGACCATTGCAATTCAAACAGACAACATGTCCGTGGTGTGGTACATCAACAAGCAGGGTGGAACCAGATCCTACCCCCTGTGTCGAGAAGCACTCAGACTTTGGCAGTGGGCGATTTCCTCCCAACATTTTCTGATTGCGACACACATCCCTGGGAGATCCAACGTTATAGCGGACAGGCACAGCAGAGCTGTCCTCATGCCTCACAAGTGGTCTCTGAATCAGGAAGTTGTGAGTCTTATTTTCCACGAATGGGGACAGCCTTGCTGCGATCTCTTTGCCACCCCCTTCAACAGCAATGCAGCAACTACTTCTCCCTTCTTCCGCTTCCGGGCCACATACCCAGAGACACTCTAGTCCACGATTGGCCCCAGGGACTTCTTTATGCCTTTCCTCCTTTCCCCCTGATACCCAAACTTATACAGAAAGCAATATCGTTGGGTTGCAAAATGATCCTCATTGCCCCCTACTGGCCTCGACAGATGTGGTTCCCGTTCCTGCACCGTTACCTTCTCGATCAGCCCTGGACTCTGGACCCAATTCCAGACCTCCTGGTTCATCAGTCAGGTGGGTTGCATCAGTCTCTCAAACCTCTACAGCTCACAGCTTGGTTGCTCCACTTCCAACCTTAGCCAGGCTTCCCAGCATTTCCCCAGCAGTCCTTGAGATTATCGTCTCTTCTCACAAGTCTACATCGAGGAAAACTTATTCTAGCAAATGGAAATGTTTTTCCTGTTAGGCAAAGGCTAGGAATGTGATCCCTTTTCAGCCCCAGTCCACGAAATTCTGGAATTCCTAGCACAACTATTTCACTCGGGGTCCGCTTCTGCTACTATCAGGGTACAATTGGTGGCCATTTCTAACTTTCATGTTGGTTTTTCGAATTCTAACATTATGTCTCATAAGCTCTGTAAAGCTTTTTTGAGAGGGACAACTCTTCTTAGGCCACCAGTGAGAGATCCTCCTCCTCCTCCTCCTTGGGACCTTAATTTAGTCCTAACTTCCTTAATTGTGCCCCCTTTTGAACCAGTAGCGTCCTGCTCTATCAAGTTTCTGTCTTGGAAGACACTCTTTCTGGTAGCTATTACCTCAGCCAGACGCGTCTCTGAACTTCAGGCACTATCTGTTCGTCCTCCCTACTTGGTTTTTCATAAGGACAGGGTTGCTCTGAGGACTAATCCTTCATTTCTCCCTAAAGTCTGCTCAGAAAATAATTTAAACCAATCTATAGATCTTCCTGTGTTTTTCCCTAATCATACCAACAAGGCAGAGTACAAACTACACCAATTGGATGTTCATAGACAATTGCGTTTTTACCTGCACAGAACTAAGGAAATGAGGAAATCGGACCAACTATTCCTTTCGTATGCCTTGGGCAAACAAGGTCTCCCAGTTTCCAAGGTAACCTTATCTAGATGGTTGTCACACACTATTACCTTCATTTATCAATTAAGGAACAAAGAGTTAACCTATTAAACCGAAAGGTCATTCTACTAGGGCCTTGGCCACCTCTGTAGCCTTCCAGTCTAGGTTGCCCATGGATTCTATTTGTGCAGCTGCCACATGGGCAAACCCTCATACCTTTATTTCTCATTAAAAGTTGGATATGGTCACCAGGAGCAGAGCTGACTTTGGTTCCACTGTTCTGAAGAGTCTGTTCCACTGAGCCACCCAGGATATTAGGTGCTAGGGACGCTGTCCCAACCAGCAAGAACGAAGGCGAGATGGACAACTTAACATAAAGAAGTTATGTACCTACCATAATGTTCCATGTTAGTTGTCTTCGCCTTCCTTCTTGCGTCCCACCCTCCATCCTCCTGTCCTAGTGGACCGAGAGGAGTTTCTATTTCACTGGCTGTCTGTTCTCTTGTTTTTCCTCTTTTGTCTTAGAGAATGTGGCAGGTATAGTCAACTAATTATTTGACTGGTTTATTCTCTTGTTATGTCTGGAGTTAGCTATTTCAAACGAGATCTGGGTAGCTGTTGCTAGGCATCATGGGATAAGGGGTAGCCTCGAGCCAGTAAACAGCTCTCGAGCTATTGAAGATGGCCAAGTCTGAGCCGAGGATCGGCTCCGATCCCAACTAGCAAGAAGGAAGGCGAGATGAAAACTAACATGGAACGTTATGGTAGGTACATAACTTCTTTTTTCATACTGTGCTAGCCTTGTATAATAATTTTACTATTTTTTGCTCACTGTATTATATAAATTGTAATATGTAGCTATTAGCAACAATTGTTCTCTTTACACTTGTATCTGTAACTCTGGAGCTTTTCTCCCCAGACCTCCACTGAAAATGGACCTGTTCCAGTTGGATTATCCCGGTTAACAAATGTAAAATAAAATAAATAATAAATAAATAAGTTCTCAAGTGTGCCGGTCGATCACTACCAGAGTTTGAATTACAGCTGAAAACATCTAAAGCTAAGTACCCCATTGGAGATCCTTTTTTCTTGCACTAAGCGATGTCCGAAAAAGTTAACAATTGTCTCACCTGTGGAAAGCCGATCCCACACTGAGACTTCCATTCTTGCTGCGTCACTTGTTTAGGCCCAGACCACGACGTCCCCCATTGCCAGTTCTGTGCCCTCTTTAATGCGAGAACCATTCAACATAGAGCTTTTATTGTAGACAGGTGTTTTCGTCTTCCGTCTTCTCATTCCGAAATGTCCATCAGCCATCAATCCATAGACATTCCAAAAAAACTTAGAGATAAATATAGAGACAGACCACACACGGCTAAGCTTTCCGATGACTCTACCGCTAAGCAGGTCATCAGTTCTCCGGAATTCAGTGAGGCGCTTTTGCAGCCCCTGATGCCTGATGCAATATCTACACAGGCCTCTACTGAGACCCTTTCAGAATCCAGTATGCCACCGAAATCTTCTTTGTCTTCCGAACCTTTGGTTGTCTCTGCCTCATTTAGGTCCGGAGCTGTGACACAGGCACCGGCTTCTGAGGTGGCCTTTCGCACTACTGAATCTAGACAAAAAAAATGACATCTTTCTCATCCGACTGCCATTTCTCTCCAACCGATGGATACTCTTAGACCTAGAAGCCAGGCCACTCCTAGAAAATCTACCTATAGCCACCGTCTTACTCCTGCTCCACTACCCCAAGCCCAAATGCTTAAAACGGCAGAGAATCTTATCTCCCTTAGGGTAGTCAAGCCACAACTTCTAAAAGGAAAAGACACCTTTCTCCTGAAATACTGGCAGAACAGGATTCTGAGGAATCTGATTATTCAGATTTTGAAGAGGAACAACAACCTCTGACTGCTTTTGAGGACTCAGATGCAGAGGAATCCATTCCTTCTGCCTCCCCACCAGAAGACCTTTCCTTTGGGGAAACCCTTCACACCCTCAGGGAACATTTCCACTGCAAATCCCAGGACTTCCCTCAGTCTAAGAAAAGACTAACAGAGTTTCTAGACCTGCCCCAGCACAGTCCCTTGGCCATCCCCCCTATCTTAGAGGTGGTGGATGATGTTTTCCATGAATCCAGCTTAGCCCCTGATGCCCTACCACCTGCTCCCAGTAAACCTGACAGGTATTAGAGTACCCAATTCTCACAAATACCTATACAGAAATCCTGCTGCAGACCTGGAGGTCATTACACAGGGACCTAAAGGAGCTAAGGCAAGTTCTGAAAATAATCCTATTCCTTCTGACAAGGATTCCAGAGCTCTGAACAGATGGGGTAAAAAAGTATACACCTCTGCAACCTTAGCTATCAGAGCACTCAGCTGTCAGTTCCATATGTTAAAATATCAACAACACACTTTGGAACTGTTAAAGCAAAAGATTTCAATCTTTCCTGACTGTGCCAATTCGAAAGAGTTAGCAAATTTACTGCACTCTACTTGTCAAGTGACCAAACACTCATTACACTGTGGACATGATGCCCTAGAAGCCTCAAGCAGGGCAGCAGTGTCAGGATCTGTCATTAGGAGACACGCATGGTTGAAGGAACAACCTCTCCCAGATCATGTCAAGTCTAAATTAATTAATGCACCCTTGGATAAGGACTGCTTGTTTGGAGTAAAAGCAGAAGAGGTGCTTAAAAAGATGGAAGACAAAGCAAAATCTATGCAAGCAGTAAAAAATTTCTTTCAGTTTCAACCTCCTAGGTTCAGCAGGAATTTTTCCTCTAAGCACTGGTCCTTTCCTGCACGTAACAGATGGGGGCAAAGTAAGCCTCACAGGGACAGACCACCCAGGCCCCTATCCCAGGGACAGCAGAGAACCAAACAGTGGACCACTTCTGCCCCAAAGGCAGGGAGTTCTAAGCCATACCTCTATGACAAAAACTCTCAATGACCCCCTTCACTCAGATCATTTTTCAGGGATACAAATTATGTTTCAACGAACTCCCAATTCCAAGAGGGTACCCAGACTTACCTCCAAATTAGTGGGCAGAGGCATTGAAACAAGTCCAAACTCTCATATCCCAAAGGGCAGTAGAACCTGTCCCCTCAGATCAAAAAAGCAAAGGCTTTTATTCCAGACTATTCCTTGTTCCCAGGAAAGAGGGCACTTGGCACCCCATCCTGGATCTATCCATTCTGAACACTTACCTGGTGGTCCCCAAATTCAAAATGCTAAGTTTGCAGCAGCTGCTGCCTATGACAAAAAATGCCTGGTTAGTGACCCTAGACCTAAAAGATGCCTACCTCCACATCTCCATAAGGGAATACTGCAGGAAATTCCTGCACTTCAGAGCAGGCTCACAACACTTTCAGTTCTCTGTGCTACCATTTGGCTTATCTACTGTTCCCAGGGTATTCACCAAATGCTTAGCCCCGGCCATAGCATTTTGCAGACAGAGAAATATACAGATTAACCCTTATGTGGATGACTGCCTCATTCAGGCAGAGTGCAAAGAAAAGCTGCTCCAGGACCTCCTCTTTCTCAAAACCCTCCTAACCTCCTTTGGGTTCACCATCAACGAGAAGAAATCAAAGCAAACACCCTCCAGGAAGATCATTTTCTTGGGAGCACTGCTGAATACTCTAAAGGCAAACAAGGGGCCTCTGTTAAGCAAACAGGTCCTAGACATTATCACACAGGCCAGAAGGCCCAGCACCAGAAAATCTTACGCAGGGAAATGGAAAAGATTCTGCTCCTGGAGCCAGTCCAGAGGGGGGAATTCCTCACAACCTTACACCCCTCTTATCCTGGACTACCTAGTGAAGTTAATCAATAGTGGCCTCTCCTTTCCTTCTATTAAAATCCGCACCTCAACCATTTCAGCACATTTTGATACTGATCAGCCCCTGTTCTCACATCCTTTGATTAAACAATTCCTCATAGGGGCTTCTAATATCAGACCTCCCAGAAGGCCACCCACGCCAGTCTGGGACCTGATTATGGTTTGGAAAAACTAACGGTACCTGCCTTTGAACCTGCTGCTTCAGCAGAACTGAGATTCCTTTCCTGGAAGACAGCTTTTCTACTAGCTATCACCTCAGCCAGAAGGGTTTCAGAACTTCAGGCACTGATAGCCATTGAGCCCTTCATCATTTTCCATGCAGACAGGGTCTCCCTGAGGACTAAACCCTCCTTTATGCTCAAGGTGATATCTAATGTGACTCACAACCAGGCCATACATCTACCCACCTTCTTTCCTAACCCTCAAAACAGGGGGGAAAGAATTCTGCACTCACTAGACGTGCACAGACAGCTCAGATACTACCTGGACCGTACTAAACCCTTCAGGAAAACAGACCAACTTGGTATCTTTGCCCTAGGGGCAGAGGGGAAGCCCATTTACAAGCAGACCATTTCCAAATGGATATCACACTGTATCCATTTTTGATACAGATTACATGGGAAACCACCCCTAAGTCTAATCGTACCTATTCACTAGGGCAGCCTCCACATCCACAGCATTCCTCAGAGGACTTCCCACCAGGGACATCTTGGAAGCTGCCACCTGGACTTCTGTCCATACCTTTACAAAGCATTACCACCTACCATACCTTTACAAAGCATTACCACCTACTTCTTTTCTCTAAGGCTAGGGCAGGGTTTGCCCCTGCAGTTCTGCAGGGTTTGCTGACCCCATGCCTAGCTGTCTTACTAATCCTACCACCCCTCCACTCAGCTTTGAGAATCCTCCCACAGGTGATGACTGCAACAGTGAAGCACAAAGAACGTAGTACAGTTGTGTACAATTAGCATAAATGTAGATGTTCGAGTGTATTCACTGTTGCAGTCCTGGTTTCCCTCCCTCCTTCCCCCTTATATCCTCTTTCCTTAGGGAGACATAAGCTTCTTATGGTGGCTTTTAGCCACCAGGACCACTTTACCATATTTCGTTGGACTTCTGACTGGTTAGGGCAAGAAAAACTGATGTAATGGCTTTGGCTGCCTTGCTTTATAGCACTGATGACCTGATGGCAGTTAACAAGCGTCAGCAGCCGAGACAGAAAAACATTGACTCTGGTATTCGGGCCAGCCGATGGCTACCACAGCAGGGATAACCCACAGGTGATGACTGCAACAGTGAATGCACTCGAACATCTACATTTGTGGTAAATGTACACAACTGTACTTTTCTAAAACACATGGACTCAAGATTTGAATTCTGTGGAGCATCAAATTCCAATTTTAGGCTGTCTAAAAAAAGTAACTGCATTGATGGGAACAACAACTTCAGCTTTACCCAGGTCTCCCCTTCTCCCCTCAGACCCCAAACCAATGTCATCACAGATGCTTCACATTTTGCTTAGGGAGCAGTTTCCTCCATGGAGGTAAAGGTGCAAGGCCTGTGTAGTCATTCAGACAGATGAAAGCATATCTGTGTAAGGGAGATGTTGGCTGTGATCCCTGCCTTAAAGGCTTTTCATCACTGGGACCTTTACAAGTGATTACTGACAATGCCACAGTCCTGTGGTACATAAACAAGCAGGGAGGTACAAGGTCGGACCTCTTCTGCAGTCTGGTTATGATGGCTTGGTGAATAGAGCTACAGCATTCTTTAACCCTCCAAGCATCTAACTTTCTGTTAGAACAAAATGTAGTACCAGACAAGCTGAGCAGGACTAGGGCAGACCCTCATGAATGGAACTTGATTGAGGGGTGTGTTTCAGGAACTGATCTAGTTGAGGGGAACACCTTAAATAGATCTGTTCACCTCCTTTCAAAATGACAACTAAATAAATCCTACATCAGGATTCTTGCAGTCAAGCCTGGAAAGCAGATGTATTTTCATTCTTGTGAATGGGAATGTTCCTTTATGCTTTTCCGTCCTTTCCACTAATATCCAGGGTAATTTTTATTTATTTATTTTTTATTTATTGTCATTTGTTAACTGGTTTAGTCCAACTGAGCCAATGCCCCATTTTCAGTGGACACACGAGGAGAAAAGCTCCAATTAGAAATTACAGTCATAGACAAAGTAATTACAATCTTACAAAAAAGGAAATTTACATTTCAAAAGAGTTAAAATACAGCAATAATGTAATTTCACACTAAAAATGTTTTGTTCAACAAATGAAGTAAAAATAGTGTACAATATATACATGATGGTGAGGAAACTAGGGGAAAACATATGGGTTATGAAGACATAGAAGGGGCTGGAGGAGGATGCTAGGGGAAAACAAAGTAGTTGTTTACACACAGAGGGAGCTGGAGGAGATTTCCAAGGAAGAGGGGTAAGATTGTACAAGGAAGAGGTTGTATGAATTCAGGTAGGAGCTAGACAGGAGCAGGACCAGATGTTCTGTAGGTATTGCTTGAGTGCTAGTTTGAATTGTGATTTATGGGGGATACTTCTTATAATTTCAGGAAGATACTTCCAGGAGTGAGAAACTGAGTATTTATATAATGACTTGGCAGTATTTTTAGAAGGTTTGTATATGTCCAGGAGGTGTTTATCTGATGAGCAAAGTTGACGTCAGGGGTTATATAGTGATACGATCTTGGAGATAGAGGGGCAGGATGTAGGACTGTAAAGGATTGAGTGTATTATAAGTAGTTGTGGAAGGAGAAGTTGATTTAGGCATTCAAGCCATTTTAAGTATTTAAGGGCAGGGTAGTGATGGGATGTATAGTGAAGGTTAGTAGCAAATCTAGCTATTTTATTGTAGGTTTGTTCTAGTTTGCAGAGAAGAGAAGACTGATGGTTCGTACGTACAGGGGCAGCATATAGTAGACTGGGTAAGAGGAGAGATAAGGCTAAGGTGGGTTTTGAGGAGTTAGAAATAAATTTGTGATTATGGTATAGAAGGCCAAGTGTTTGGTGATTTTTTTTATGCATAAATTGACATGTACATCGAATTTTAGTTCGTCATCAATGGTAATACCAAGTAATTTGGTATGAGGATCAGGTTTGATGATGGTGTTGTTGAGGGAAGTAATGGAGAAGGAGTTATATTGTGAAAGGTTTTTAAGAAGGAATGACAAGAGTTTAGTTTTTTTGGGATTTAGTATTAGTTGATTGTTAGTGAGACAGATCTCAGTGGAGGTAAAAGTATCTTGGGTATATGAAAGTAGTTCAGGGATGGTGTTGGCTGTGGTTATGAGAGTGGAGTCATCAGCATATTGTAGGATGGTGGAGAGATTAGTAGCGGAGTGTAAGTTATTGGTAAAAATGTTGAACAAGATGGCACCCAGGATAAAGCCTTGGGGACTTCTGATGTTGATGGGCAGAAAAAGAGAGAAAGTGGTTTGCCAGCATCTAGATTGAAGTCTGTTTGATAAATAGAGAACCAGGATATGGAGGGAGGAGAGGTGAATGTCTGAAAGCTTAGTTAACAGTTTAGAGTGGGAGACTGTATTGAAGGCTTTAGAAAGATCTAGAAATAGACAGGAGAGAAGAAGGTTGTTATCACGGTCTTCTGCCAATGTTTGAGTGAAGGAGAGAAGTGCAGTAGAGGTGCTGTGGTGTGGTCTAAAACCGTGCTGAGTGTGTTAGGAGATTATTTTGAAGCAAGTGTTTGAGTAGCTGTGAGTGAATGCATTTCTCAAGTATCATGGACAGTGGGGAAAGTATAGCTATGGGAGATGAAAGTTGGAGGGGTCAGTGGAGTTATCTCCCTTGTGGAGTGGTATTGTGTAAAAGGATTTCCATATGTTGGGAACAACAGCCTCGGTAATATAGCGATTTATAAGGATAGAAATAGGGTAGGCAATAGAGCTGGCAGCAATTTTAAGAAAGTGAGGTGGTAGATAGTCAACAGAGGGAGAGCAGGGTTTGAGTTTGTTCAATAGGGATTTGATAAAGGAAGTCAGAACAGGATGAAAGGAGAAAGTATTAGAGGAAGATGGACTGATGAGGTAGTGGCATATAGGAGGAGGTGGAACAGTGTTGTGTTAGTTTTTGAATTGTGTCTAAGAAATACTGATTTAATAGAGTAGCAGTTTCTGTGGGAGTATTGTGAGGGAACTGTTTGGGGATAGGAGGGGTACTGGGGTGGAGAGTGTGTTTAATAGTGGACCAAATTTTTGGGGGGGTTGTTTGTGGGCTGCAGTGTTTGGAAGCAAGGAATAATTTTTTTTTGTCTTTGATGCTGACTTTTACATGTATTTCTAAGTTCTTTGTAAGATTGGAGCAGGGTTGGAGTTTTATTTTTGTCCAGTTTTTCAAGCAATATCCCTCTGCTGCATGGTAGAGCATGTTTACTTAGTGAGCCATGGAGCACAGTTGGATTTCACCCGCACCTTTCTGGAGGGGAACATGCTGTTCAGGATATCTATGAATATCTTGTTGAATGCAATGACAGCATCATTAAGGGGGAGGTTAGAAAGGAAGGTCCAGTTAATTTTGGCCAGAATGGAGTTTAATATATCAGGGTCAAATTGTGTCAGGTTGTGTTGTTCTCTGTAGATATGCTACTTGGGTGTCTGTTAAAAGTATCTATGGATATAGGTAGGGGAATAGTCGCTCAGGGAGTTGGGAAATATGCCAGGGTTGTGATAAGCAGAAGGATCAGAAATAAGGATCCAGTCAAGGATGGAGCCAGAAGTGGAGTTAGTATTAGTTCTGGTAGGGGAAGATGTTAATTGTTGGGCACCATGTAGATTGATGGCATGATTAGAGGAAGTGGAAGAGAGAGAAGACCTATCAGTATTAACGTCACCGAGTATAATGGTTTCATAAGGAATGTTTAGGGTGAGCCATGATAGAAAGTGTTCTAGAATATGGATCTTGTTGCCTGGGGGGATATAGATGGATACGATGGCAAATTTTTTGAGGGTTGAGGTGGCAGTTAATTAGTATTTCTGCAGGGGCAAAGGTAGGTAAGGGGGTAGATAGTGGAGAGATATTAAGTTGGTCAGAGTAGAGGATGGCAACACCTTCACCCCTTTTTTTTGTTCTGTCTGCCTGATATATACATATATATATATATATATATATATATATATATATATATATATATATAGTAGCATGGGGGTAAGATGTTGGAGTTAGCAATGTGAGGCTTTAACCAGGTTTCTGAGAGGGTTAGGATATGGGGGGAGTTATGGTGGATCCAAGAATGAAGTTCTGTAGTTTTGTTTACTATGCCTTGGATGTTCAGAGAGAAATTTGTTAAGAGATTTAGGGGGTAAGTATGATTTGGGGGAGAAAAGTGTATGGGTAAGGAGCTGGGAGAATGTAGGTTGGGAGTAGAGATGATTGGGCTAGGATTGGGATGGATATCTCCAGCCAAGAGAAGGGAGTCACAGAAAGACAGTAAGAGGGAGAGAAGGTCTGCAATAGGGGAGGTACGAGACTTAGTGCACTTGGAAAGAGATAAGTTTGGGAATGTTTTGACTGTAAAGAGGTTAGAGGGAAGTATAGGAAATAGGTTGGGAGAAATTTGTAGTGTGTGTGAGGGGTATTATGTGAGAAATTACAGTAAGAGAGAGTAGGTGGAGGAGTAGGGTATTGAAGTGATGTGTGGTATGAGGTAGAATTAGCTATAAGAAGGAGAAGGGGAATAGTAAGTAAATAAGGGGTCATATTTCTTTTAAAGTTAGGTGGAAGGAAACAGTGAATAGAGTTTCATCTGTTGGATAGAAGAGGTTGGGGAACAGGGGGTAGATAAGTGGTGTAGGCAGGATGTGGAGGGTTAGTGTATAAGGAGGGGAGGTAGTGTAGGAGGGGTAGTGGTTGATTGGAGAGAAGGAGAGGGAGTTGATTGGGGAGGAAGGGCAATTGAGATGGTGAGGTGATTGGGCAGGGTGTGGTAGGGGAGGGGTGTGGAGAGTATAAGTCTAATTGAAGTGGGGGTGGGTGGGAATGGGGGTAGGGTAGGGGAAACGGAGTAAGCCTGAGCATAGTGAGGGCGAACAGAGCGGGGTTTGCCCGACCGGGAGCAGGATAGGGTGACAACAATAATAAAACAATCAGGTATGCCAGGGAGGGAGGGAGAGGAATGCAAGCTATGAGGGGACCAGGTGTAAAGTACAGACACTTCTGTAATATACTGCTGTTACACCACTGTATTACCTAAAAAAAAACAGGCTTTATTGAGCAACAGTGTGTTCACAGTTACAGCCTAGAAGGACAGCTATTATTGTTGTCTGAAAAGGAGAGGACTATGCCAGAGGGTAGGGGTTAAATGCTGTGAGCAAGCAGCTAACTCTGGGTGCTCGAAGCACCCAAAATGGGTAGGAAGGTTAGGAAGCCCTAAAGTATAGGGACAGCTACAGGAGATTTGCAAAGCTAAAATTGTACCCGAACCTTAAGTAAATACTGACACCTAGTGGCAAAACCGGGTGCTTTATTGCAGCAAGGGAGATATCTAAACTAATGGAAGAGAGAGGTAAATGTTACAGGTAGTAAAAGTGGTGAGAGAAGATGGGGGGGGCTTGGCATGTGTGCAGGCTACAAATAAGCAAAAATATAGTAGTACTAACAGGTAAAATAGCTGAGATAACAGTAGGCAATCACCTGCTCAGGGGTGAAGATTCAAAAGGACTGTCCAAAAAATATTGTGGTGACCACCTTTTGGCCCAAGCAACATTGCTACTTTCATCATATGGAAATGGCCAAGGGCATTTACCACAAGCTTCCTCACGGACTGTATCTACTAACACATGACAGAAGGAGACTGATACACTCCTGTCCCAATCAACTTCAACTTACTGCCTGAATGATTCAGTTCTGATACCTTTTAGGCACTTATGTCATGATGACTTGCAGCAGGTACTGAAGAAGGCAAGAAACCTGCTACAAGAAAATCCTGTGTTAGCAAGTAGAAGTGATTTTCTAGTTTGTGCCTAGCCAATAACCAGGAGCCTGTTAGGGACTTTGTTCCATTGATGCCCAAATATTTGTGAGTTACTATTCTCAGGATGTCTGCCCATGGATCCTATTTCCTCTCTATTTGTGATAACACAGTTTCTGAAAGGAGTTTTACAGTTGAGACCTTCTTGTAAACAGGTTGGTCCTCCTTGAGCTCTCAACTTTGTCCTAGAAAATTTGACTATGTCACCATTTGAACCTGCTCATCAGGCTGATTTAAGGTTCTTGACTTAAACTGTGTTCATCATTGTTCTGAAGTTGTAAGAAGAGTACCTCATTTGCAGGCTTTCATGCTGGATGAACCTTACCTTGTATTCCACAGAGATAGGGTCACATTAAAAATAAACCCCTTTTTTATGACCAAAGTGATTTTACAGTTCACTTTGAATCAAGCCATCAATATCCCAGTTTTCTGCACAGAACCTGAAAAACAAGGAGAAAGAATTCTGCATACTCTGGACATGCATAGGTAGCCCAGATACTATTTTGGCAGAACTAAATCCTTTAGAAAAGCTGATCAGCTGTTTATTTCATAAAAATGGCAACCTACGTCTAAACAGACAATTTGCAGGTGGTTGCCCTCAGCTATTGCTTCTGTTATTCCCATCATGGCAAATCTGGCAGTCTCGTGGCACATTTTACTAGAGTCTTGTCTTTATTGGTGGCATACTAAAAAAAGGTGGACTCTAGAAGCATTCTAGAGGCAGCTGCATGGTCCTCATTGCATGCTTTTCCAAAATATTACAAACTGGATTCCTTTTTGAGACCAGGTCAAGCTTTGGTAGGACCATTCTCCAGGGGCTTTTGGATCCTTATCCTCCTACCTCCCAGATTGTATAGGCTTTGGTAATCAACCCATATAGCTGCTAAACAGTGAGAATGATGAGCATATGACAGACATTGAACAAACACTGCCTAACTCCCTTTCTTCAGTCTGTCAAAGCTCAGAGGCAAAGCTTCTCCCACTACCTGTCTGTGGTTGTGAAAGACAAATCATCTAGCAGGAACAGGATTCCCTTCAAACCCACAGATAGGACCCTCCAATTTCCTAGTGCCGTAGCAAAAAGGATCTCTTGGAGGACTGCTCTTCTCCTTTGCCTTACTACATCTGCAGGTAAGAAACCCTTTTGGGTTTTATTCCTCCCTCTGCCATTTCTGTCTCCTTCAAATGTGTATTCTGCTGATTTACTTGTTTTTTTTTCTTATTGGGAAATTGTACGTACTTTGAGTTTTATTTCACTTTTGGTATAAGATTTATACTGTGTATTTTAAGCTGATTTTGAGTTTCTGTGGAGTTTTTACCATTTTAATGTATTTTATGGCCATTGGTGAATACTTAACTTGAGTTTCAGTACTAAGGCCATTTTCGGGCTGGGACTGTCATTCCATTATGCTGTGAGAATCGTGAGTGATTTCCTTTGATTAAATGCTTCTTTTTATAGTTTTGACAGGAGAACTTGCTGTTTTTGCAGTTTTTTTTAAATGTAGGACCATGATTCTTTGAGATAATTAAGATTTGTAGTATTTTAAATTATTTTATTTAATTTAAATGGCAGTGCTGGTGCCATTTTGTTTTTTAAACATTTCACATGTGATTTTTTGTAAGTTTATATTTAATTCCTTGTCTAAGGCCATTTTAGACTGTTTCTATTCATGTGGGGCTGAAACTAGCCTTTATTTATTAAAACTGTCAGCCTTTGTGACTTGCATTTTGTGCTTTGTGCTAGACTACTGAAATTGCTGTCATTTTCTTGGTGCAGACTTCAGTGTAGTATCCCTGTAGAAATTGACTTCAGATTGCTATTTAGAGGAAGAATAGTTGTATTTGTGCATTTTGTACAGTGTTGACCGTGCAAGCAGTACTTGATATTGCTCTGTTTTTTTTTTTTTTGTCACCTGATTTGATGGACTCAAAAACTGTGCCCCACCCCACCACCACCATATACTCCTTTTGCACCTAAAAAGCATAAAAATCGATAAAACAATATGCACCAGCCAAGGGCTTGTGACTGTAGTAGCCACAGCTTTGGGCAGGCTATCGGAGCACTCACCTTCTGTTACCTCCAGGTCCCTTGAGGTGGTGTTAGTGCTGCAGCTATGCGAGACACGAGAGTCTGACATCCTCCAGGGTATATCATTGACTGCTTCAGGTATAGGAGAACCAAACCTTTTAGCTACAGAGGAAGTCAGGGATGCAGAATTCATTGCCAGTGTTGATAGTCTGTCCCTGAGTATTTCCCCACTACAGTAGTGCATGCTAAGAAGAGACAGAAGGTCCACCATGTGGTAGGGCAGCAGTATTTGACTGTTTCCTTCCTGAGATGGTGCCTATGGCTAGATTAATTGTTTGGATAGTTGATTACAGAGTGCATGCCAAGTTTATGAGTAATGCCAGCGCTTCCACTTCCTGTCAATCATTTAAGGATCCTGATTTTGAAGGGGATCTGGTGTCTGAGGTTTCGGACTTGTCGGAGTCTGATCAGTCAGATGTTCTTCATGTTTCACTGTTGCAGTCATCACACTTGGGTTATCCTGCCAGGGGTAGCCCTCAGTCAGCCCGAATACCAGAGGCTTAGTATTTCTGCGTCGGTTGCTGTTGCTCCAGGACTGACATCAGGTCATCAGTGGTATAAAATCAGGCAGCCAACGCCATTACATCAGTCTTTCTTGCTGAGAAGTCTGAAGCAGAAGCAGTTCGCATGAGTGCCGGTCGGTGCTACCTGAGTTTTCATTTCTGAATTGAAGTTGAAGTCTTCTAAAGCTAAGTATCCCATTGGGGATCCTTTTTTCTTGCTCTAACCGATGTCAGCAAAATTTAACAATTGTCTCGCCTGTGGAAAGCAAATACCACACCAAGACGTCCATTCTTACTGCGTCACCTGTTTAGGCCCAGACCACAACGTCCCTCGCTGTCACTTTTGTGCTTTGTTCAACGCCAGTACTATACGTCATCAGGCCCTTATTGTATCTAGATATTTTCGCTCTCAGTCCTCGAATTCCGATATGGCTTTGGTAAGCCATCCGACTACCGATCTTCTGAAAAAACATAAGGATAAAGACATAGATGGACCACACAGGTCCAAAACTGCCAACGACACTTCCGTTAAGCTAGTCTTCAGTTCTCCAGTCCTCAGTGAGGTGCTTTCACAGCCCCTGATACCCACTTCTGTCGATTCGCAGGCCACTATCGAGACCCTTTCAGAGTCCGGTATGCCGCGAGACCCTTCTTCGAATAAGGATCCTGCGTATGTCTCTACCTTGGATGGGGTCGGAGCTGCTGAGCAGGCACCGGCTTCCAAGGATGTTCTTCACAGTACCGATACTCGACACAAACTGACGACTTCTTTCGCTTATTCAGTTTTTTCTAAAACTACCGAGTTTGTAAGGCCCAGGGTACGAACTACACCCAAAAAAACGACGACCCAAGCTCAGGCACCTGCTTCCATGCCTCAATCTCAAATGCGTAAAATGGTGGAAGACCTTATTATGCTTATTAGCGGAAGCCAGGCTACCCCTTCCAAAAGAAAAAGAGACTTGTCCCCTGTATTTTTATCTGAACAGGAGTCTGATGACTGATGATTCTGAATATGAAGACATGCAACCCCTATCTGCTTATGAGGATTCTGATGCAGAGGAATCCATTCCTTCTGCCTCTCCACCCAAGGATTTTTCATTTGGTGAAACCCTACTTACTTTAAGGGAGCATTTCCAATGGGAATGTCAGGACTGTCCTCAGTCAAAAAAGAGACTCAGGGATTTCTTAGATTTACCACAGCACAGAGCTTTAGCCATTCCTCCTGTCCTGGATGTTGTGGATGATGTTTTTATGGAATCCAGTTTGACTCCTGACACCCTTCCTCCTGCTCCCAGGAAACCTGACAGGTACTACAGAGTCCCTGACTCTCACAACCTCCTTTTCAAAAATCCTACTGCTGACCCAGAGGTCATCTCCCAAGGACCTAAAGGAATTAAAGCATCCTCAGCTAAGAATCCCACCCCCTCAGACAGGGATTCCCAAGCTTTAGACAGATGGGGTAAAAAAGTATACATCTATGCAACTCTTGCTATTAGAGCATTAAATTGTCAGTTCCACATGCTGAAATATCAGCAGCATACCATGGAACTCCTCAAACAAAAATATCTTCCTTTCCTGCTTGTGCAGAAAATAAAGAATTGTAAGGGCTTATGCATTCTGCAAGCCAAGTTACTAAGCACACATTGAAATGTGGCTTTGACACCCTAGAAGCATCTTGCAGGGCAGCAGTCACTGGTTCTGTCCTTAGAAGGGATGCTTGGCTTAAGGAACAGACCTTGTGAGACCATTTAAATCAAAATTATTGGACTCACCGTTGAACAAATACAATTTGTTTGGCGCCAAGGCAGAAGAGGTCTTAAAAAAGATGGAAGAAAAAGCTAAATCTATGCAGACAGATAAAGACTTTTTTACAGGTCCAGCCTCCGAGGTTCAGTGGGCATTGCCCCTACAAACACTGGTCCTTTCCGGCCCCCTCCAGGCCATTCAGCCCAGACCCAGGGAAACAGACCCCCAGGCAGCAGTCCCAAGGAATGCAGAGATCTAAGCAATAGAGTTCCTCCTCTTCAAAATCAAAGAGTGCTAAGTCACCCCCTTATGGTAAGAACTCACAATGACGTTACACCTCCATCCCTTACCTCTGCCCACCTGCTTGTGCCCCTAGGAGGAAAACTCTCCTTCCTTGCAAACAACTGGGCCTCTATTACCAACGACCGATGGGTCCTCAACATAGCATCCCAAGGATAGAAATTTTATTTCCACACTCTGCCAACCCCAAAAGGTTTCCCAGATCTTCCTCCAAATCAGTGGACAGAGGCCAAAAAGCAAGTCCTTTCCCTGCTCTCAATGAGGGCAATACAGCATGTTCCTGCAGACCAAATAGGCCAAGGTTTCTTTAACAGACTCTTCCTGGTACCCAGAAAAGAGGGCACCTGGCACCCAATCCTCGATCTATCCATTCTAAACACCTTTCTGGGGATACCAAAATTCAAAATGCTCACCCTCCAGCAGCTTCTTCCTTTGCCTTCCAAGGATGCTTGGTTAGCCACCCTAGACCTAAAAGAGGCCTACCTACACATCCCAGTCAGGGAATCTTGCAGGAAATATCTTCCTTTCAGGGCAGGATCTGTGCACTTTCAGTTCTCTGCCCTTCCCTTTGGCTTATCCACTGCTCCTAGAGTTTTCACAAAATGCCTGGCTCCAGCCATTGCTTTTTGCAGACAAAGAAATATTCATATTTACCCCTATTTAGACGATTGCCTGATTCAGGCAGACAGTCAGGAAAAGCTGTTACAGCACCTGACCTTTGTAAAGGACCTACTGACCTCCCTGGGGTATACTATCAATGAAAAGAAATCAAATCTAGTCCCCACACAAAACATTGTATTCCTGGGAGCAAGCCTGGACACAGCATCCCAGATGGGATTTCTTACTCCAGAAAAACAAGCCTACAAGACAGGCTACTTCTCTCAAATAGCCACCAGAACCCAGTTATCCACAAGGAAAATCCTGCAAGCTCTAGGGTTCATGGCCTCCTGCATTCTGCTCATTCCATATGCCAGACTGCATATGAGGAAACTACAGTGTTACCTAAAAAGCCTTTGGTGTCAACACTCTCCAGACATGGAACCTATCATACCAATGATACCCTGTCTAAGGAAAGATTTTCTGTGGTGGGCAGCAGCATGCAACCACAACAAGGGACTTCCCTTCTCACAGCCCCACGCCACCCAGACCCTCACCACAGATGCATCAGACTATGCCTGGGGTGCAAACCTGGATGGCAGGTGCATTCAGGGACATTGGAACCCAAATCAAATACATCTGCACATCAGCCAAAAAGAGATGCTAGCTGTTCAGCACTCCCTGACAGCTTTCAGACCCCTACTCTCCCTGGGGCCTCTACTGATCAAAACAGACAACACCACAGTGATGTGGTATATCAACAAGTAGGGAGGGACTCACTCTTATCCTCTCTGCAGGCTCGCCATGACCCTTTGGCACACAGCCTCAGCCATGCAAATACACTTGCTAGCACAATTCCTGCCAGGCTTCCTAAACTCTCTGGCAGACAACTTAAGCAGAAACCTGCTAGACCCACATGAGTGGCAGCTAGACCACAGAACCTTCACCCTTGTAACCCAGAAATGGGGCACCCCGAAGATGGACCTCTTTGCCTCCCACTCCAATCATCAGCTCAGCAAATTCTGCACAAGGGAACCTCACAGCAAGGCCTGGAAAGTGGATGCTCTATCCTTCCAATGGGTAAACCTCTCGGTCTATGCATTTCCCCCTCTACCACTCATTTCAAGGGTACTGCTCAAAATAAGGGAGGAGAAAACAAGGGCAATCCTGAATGCCCCAGACTGGCCACGCCAGCGCTGGTACCCACAGCTGCACAGCCTGTCACTCCTGCCACTATGGCACCTACCTCAGATCCCAACACTCCTCACTCAGAAGAATGGAGAATTCATGCATCCCCAATTGCAGACCCTCAACTTGGCAGCCTGGCTTATTCCCTGACCTCTCCTCAAGCTGCCACCCTAAGCAAGCAAGTCCTAGATGTTATACGTGAGGCCAGATGCCCCAGCACTAGAAAATCCTATTCTGACAAGTGGAAAAGGTTTTGCACCTGGATCCAGGCTAAGGGAGCCGAAACAGCACAGCCCTCCCTACCTCTCATCCTGTATTACCTAGCAGACCTACTACACAGGGGTCTATCCTTGTCTTCTATTAAAATTCATGCCTCTGCCATATCTGCTCATTACAGCACAGAGCCACCTCTCTTCTCACACCCTCTCATCAAACAGTTCCTAAGAAGGGCTAACAACTTAAGGCCACCCAGAAGAGCTCCTATCCCAGCTTAGGAAATTAACTTTGTGTTGGAAAAGCTCACCCTACCCCCCTTTGAACCTGCAGCTTCAGCAGAGTTAAAATTCCTCTCTTGGAAAACAGCCTTGCTTCTGGCCATCACTTCAGCTAGAAGAGTTTCAGAACTACAAGCACTCATGGCTGTAGAGCCCTTCATCATTTTCCATGCTGACAGGGTCTCCCTCAGGACTAACCCATCCTTCAGGTCCAGTGTGACTCTCACCCAATCCAGTCATTTGCTCACCTTTTTCCCTAACCCACAAAACAAGGGAGAAAGGATTCTGCACTCTCTAGATGTGTACAGACAACTCAGATTCTATCTGGATAGGACAAAATCTTTTAGAAAAACTGACAAATTGCTGGTCAGCTTTGCAGCAGGGGCAGAGGGCAAGGCCATAGTCGAACAAACAATCTCCAAATGGATAGCACACTGCATCCATTTATGCTACAAACAGCATGGGAAACCGCACCCAAAGGGGGTTAGGACTCATTCCACCAGGGCAACCTCCATCTCTGCAGCTTTTCTCAGAGGGGTCCCTACCAGGGACATCCTGGAGGCTGCAACATGGACATCTGTTCATACCTTCACCAAGCATTACCACCTGCCTATCTTCCTCCAAATCCAGGGCAGGCTTTGCCACCGCAGTCCTGCAGGGCATCCTAGTCAGCCCCCAGTCTTCTTGACTGCCTCCACCCTTTTCTTCAGTTTTGGGAATCAACCCAAGTGTGATGACTGCAGCAGTGAAACACGAAGAACATAGTACAGTTGTGTACACTTACCATAAATGTAGATGTTTGAGTGTATTCACTTTTGTAGTCCTGGTTTCCCACCCTCCACCCCTCTAGTCTCTCTGTCTCTCTCTTTCTTCCTCTCTCTTTACAGGGAAATTTTGGTATTTACTTTCTACTGGTGGTGCTCTTCCACCATAACCTAACTCCCTATTTGGGTGCTCCTGACGGTTGGGGCAAGAAAAACTGATGTAATGGCGTTGGCTGCCTGATTTTATACCACTGACAACCTGACGTCAGTCCTGGAGCGACAGCAACCAAAGCAGAAATACTAAGCCTCTGCTATTCAGGCTGACTGCAACAGTGAATACACTCGAACATCTACATTTATGGTAAGTGTACACAACTGTACTTTTTCTCTGATGGCAAACAGGTTCAGGAATCAAAACAGATGATTTCTTTTACACAAATTCTGGCTAGATTTAAGGATGTATTCATTTGGGGAGCAATCATCATCTTGCCCCGAGATCCGCAGTATTTATGATCTCTTGGAAGATGAAGCTCCAGACATGGAGACCTTTCCTTCATTGATCCCACCATTGGAGAATGTTTTTAAGAATGTTTGTACCTCTTCTGCTCATTGAAGCTCTTTTTAAAAAAGAAAAAGAAATTCAGAGTATGCTTGGCCATGCCTGGCCGCCAAGCTATCTTGTCTGTGGACCCTGCTTTAGTATCTTTGTCTTCTTCAAGTCCTGTTCCTTCAGATAAACTAGGTAAATGGCCTTATTGTCAGGTAAAGAAGATGGCTCAGTCCGGCACTGTGACTTTTATATGTTTAACTACCTTTGTGCTTTATGTAGAAGTTTGTGTTGAGATGTATGTATACCTTACATGAGTTTGCTGCATTGTTACATACTGAGCAAAAGGTCTTTGTCAAAGATGTAATTTCCAATGTTTCTCTGGTGTCAAAACATGCTTTAAAGTGTGCCTTGGAGGGGGCTGATACTATTGCTAGAAATGCAGCGTCATCAGTGGTGATGAGGAGGTATGCTTGGTTGTGCAACCTGAAGTTTTCTGATGAGTTAAAAAATGAGATTTTAACTGCTCAGTTCGATTTTGAATGTGTGTTTGGTACAGCAGCTAATCAGATACTTAAACACTGGGATGATAGAGGTAGACTCATACAAGTGGTATTGAAAATGTTTCATGTTCCCAAAATTCCCTCTTTTAAGCAGAATAAGTTTTGGTGGCCTTCCAAACAGAAGTCCCAGCCAAACAAAAAAGGAAACATAAGACAAGACCTTCATCAAGCCAAACAAGAGAGTTTTTTCCTAAAAAGGATTATCCCCCTTTCAACTTATGACTATGCCAAGGTGCAACACCCATCTTTATCAAGCCTCTGGGTGCCACATCTCTAACTCTAGCTACTGTAAAGAAGCCTGGCTGACAATGGTTTCCAACAAATAGGTACTCAACATTATCGGCATAGGTTACAGATGGCAGTGGAAACAACATCCACTCTGTTCAAAGGGGGCTCCCCCTCCATCTGCAGGACCAGACTTTGTTGTTCCTTCCTGTACTCTAGCAAATGCATGATTGATTCAGGGGTCATAGAATCAGTCCCTCCTTTGGAAAGAATGAGAGGTTTCTATTCAAGAATAATCCTGGTCCCAAAAAAAGTCCTGTTGTGCAGACCAGAGTTTGACCTTTTTTGTCAGGGTCCCCAAGTTCACGATGTTCACCCTACAGACAGTACTTCCCCTGTTACCAGACCACTGCTTCATGGTGACACTGGACTCGAAGGATGCATATCATCAAATTATATTCCCATTGTTTATCACTTCAGAAGATTCTGAAACTTGTTGTGTCTGGGTCGCACTCTCAGTTTTTTGTATTGCCCTTTCGGTTATCCACTGCACATCAAGTGTTTGCCAAATGTCTTGCCCTGGTTGTGGCCCACTGTTGGACTCTAGGCATTTTTCCTTACTTGGATGACCTGCTGATCAGTGTAGCATCTGTGCCCAGGTGTTTGGATGCACTAGAGAAGGTCTTGGTCATACTCTCCCATCTATGGTTTAAGTTAAAACTCCAGAAGTTGTGTCTGACAGCTTCACAATGAATAGTATTTCTGGGGGTGCTTAATTGACTCCTACAGGAGAATAGCCTTTCTTCTAGAAGACAAGATCCTGTCTTATTAGGCAGTGTTTCTGGAATTTTCCAAGAGGAATGTCACTCCTGCAAGAGAATTCCTAAAAATTCTTGAACTGATGGCTTCCTTGATTCTCATGATACCACTTGCCCATGTTTGTACAAGAAAATTGTAATGGCATGCCCAAAATTGCTAGACCCAGCACCTTCATTCCCTGGAATCCCAGTTACTGGTGCTGCCTTTCATCAGACAAGAATTACAGTGGTGGAGAGATCAGTTAAGTATCAGTTCAGGACTTCTTTTCTCCACTCTAGTGCCAGTGCAGTCTTTTCAGACAGATTAGTCTGACATTGCTTGGGAAGCTGTGTCAATGAGGATGCAAATGCAAGCTACTTGAGGGCCCCAAGGATGCATGGAAACACACAAGAGGTGGTGGTGGTTTTTCACGCCTTGAAAGTCCTTCACCACCTGTGGACCTCTTTAGTGGTTACAGACAACACCACAGTGGTGTGGTACCTCAACAAACAATGGGGTGCAAGGTCAATACCCTCTGTACTGGTTTGGAAAGATGCCCTAGCAGCTGGCTTTACTGCATTCCCCTGACTCTGCAAGTGTCATACATCCCAACAGAGCAGAAGGTTGTATCAAACAGACTAAGAAGATCCTGGGCAAATCCAGACATGTGGCAGCTCAAGGCAGTGGTGTTTCAGGATCTAGTCCAGATGTGGGAAACATCTGAAATAGATCGGTTCACCTCCTGTTAAGTCATCCATGTAAGCATGCTTGGAGGACAGATGCATTCTTGTTCTCTTGGACTTGAATCTTGCTGTGTGCATTTGCACTCTTTCCATTGATTCACAAGATACTTGTGAACGTTCAGAAAGAAATGCCAAAGATCACTGTAGTGGCCGCCTATAGACTGAGGCATTCTTGATTCTCCCTTTTAATGGTATTGGTCAAGTGCAATTACAACACACTTTCTCACACTCTAGGTCTACTCACACAATCTCAGGGATAATTGGTGCATCCCAGTTTGGAAAAACTTCAACTGGCAACCTGGATGATTTAATCTTGACACCATTTAGGCATCTCTTTCATGAGGATGTGCAACAGGTGTTAAAGGAGGCCAGAAAATCTGTTAGTAGAAAATGTAGTATTTATAAATGAATGAGGTTTTCTAAGTAGTGCCTAAATGAAAATAGAGTGTCCATTGAGGTTAATATCCCTCTGGTCTTGAAATATTTGTGTGAGCTACTTCAGGATGGCTTATCGTATGTTCCCATTAAAGTGCATTTAGCAGCCATCTCTGCATGCCTGCCTATGGATCCTCCACTTTCTTCTTCTCTTTTGGTGTAACAGTTATTGAAGGGAGTTTTGCCTATGAGATCCCTTTGCAGCTAAATTACTCCTTCATGGAATCTCAACTATGTTCTTGAAAAACTGACCTTTTGAACCAACAGTGCCTCAGCTGATCCCAAGTTCTTAACATAGAAAACTATTTTGCTTATTTCTCTGATATCTGCAAGTTGAGTTTCTGAGTTGCAAGCTCTCATGGTCGGACAACCTTTCCTGGTTTTTACATGGATGGGGTTGTGTTGCTCACTAATCCTTCTTTCATACCGAATGTGGTCTCAGAATTCACTCTCATTTGGTCTATTACTCTCCCTGTGTACTTCCCAAAACCTAAGAATAATGGAGAGGGAGAGAGGGAGAGGATACTTCATAACTTGGATGTACATCTGTAGCTACATTGACAGAACAAAACTATTTAGAATCTGAAAGGCTTCTTATTTCTTTGCAGAGGCAAAGAAAGGTCAACCTGTTTCTAAGCAAACCATTGCTTGTTGGTTGTCATGTGGTATTTTTTTTTCTTACTACCAACACGAGAAGGTGAATCCAGGCAAAATAAAGTCACCTTCTACCAGTGCCTTTTTCTCTTCAGTGGCATATTAGAAAAAAAGTGAACTATAGAGGTAGCAACATAGTCCTCTGTCCATACCTTTATGAAGCACTACAAGCTGGATAGCTTTTCTAAATCCAAAGCAGACTTCACAAGAACCATTCTCCGGGGGTTCCTGGACCCTTATCCTTCCTCTTTCCAGGATGGGTAAGCTTTAGGAATACCCATATGTCAGTAAGGCAGTGTGTTGAATGTAGTACAGTTAGGTAGGCCCTGCTTACCTGTAATAGCAGATGTTTGTAGAACACATTGCCTTACTGGCAGGACCATCCCACCATCCTCCTTTTGTTGGATGTACATATTTTGTTGGAGTTGCCTCTGAGTTTTGTTTAGCAGCCTTATTGGTGTGTGTGTGTGTGTGTGTGTGTGTGTGTGTGTGTGTGTGTGTGTGTGTGTGTGTGTGTGTGTGTGTGTGTGTGTGTGTGTGTGTGTGTGTGTGTGTGTGTGTGTGTGTGTGTGGTTTGGTTAGAAACAGTAGGTGTTTGCAAAGTTTGCATTTTCATCTGCTCTTCCTGTTGAACTCTAGAAAACTGAAGGGTTCTGTCTGTGGGTTTGAGGGGTAGTGCCAGTACTGGCAGGTAGTTGGTCTTTCACACCCATAGGCAGGCAGTGGGAGGAGCTGTGAGCTTTGATATACTGCTAGAGGGAGGGTAGTAGGGCAGTACTACCCCTATGCCAGTAAGGCAGTGTGTTCTATGACCATTTGCTTTTACAGGCAATTAGGACTTAAGCAGCCATAATTTGTGTAAGTTGCGCTTAACCATAACCGTAGATGTTATAATTCATCATTGCTTTCATAGCCGCAGTAACCCTCTACCCCCTGTTCTTGTATATTGTTGTAATTGAGATATAAATTAGGGACCCATTGTTGTCTTTTTTTCATCCAGTTCAACCTTAGGGTTATCAAATCCTACTGGATCTGGCCTTGGTGCTTTTTAGAAGCTTGGATCCAAGGCTCTGACTCCTCCTCTACCCATAATTCCCTCGGTTTCCCAAAGTACCCCAGATCTCATTTGCTGCTTGATCCAGTAGGACATTAAATTCAAGGGCTCCAACTGTTAGATATATTATAAGTGCTTCTTTATTTATTCCTTTGCCAGAACCTTTATATTATCTCTCTACTGTTGAGTAGTTGTCATTTCCTAGATAGACCCATTCTGGACTATCCATTTCAACACATTTCTTCTAGTACCAAAATTCAAGATGCTCACATTACAGCAGAGGCACCTGTATGTCCCAATCAGACAAAGTTGCAGAAGATAATTTCAGATTTCTTGCAGGTTCAAACAGAGTTCACCAAGTGCTGGCATCAGTGATTGCATACATACGCAGACTTTCAAGGACAACAATACTCCCCTTATCTGACTGCTTTCTCTGGGATACCATATCAACAAGGAAAAATCAAAGCTAACACAAATAAAGAAAACCTTCCTGCTAACTACAACTTGGGACACAAACACCCAGATCAACAACTTACCTAACAACAGAAAAACAAGGCAACTATAAAATTACTCAAAATGCTTGCAAAAGTACTCAGGCTTACTGCAAGGAAAATCCTGCAGGCTCTGGGATTCATGTTCTTTTCTAATCCCATCCTGCCCATTGCAGGAAACTTCGCCAGGAACTTAAAAAAATCTAAAAAAAAAACACACACAGTCACAGCTATGCTTAGAGATTCCACATCCCTCTACAAAAGGAAATTCAAACATGGTGTGGGCCCAAGCCCAATGCCAAGTAGTAAACAAAGGCCCATTTCTGCAAGCCTCAAGCTGCACACAAGTCATAACCATTCAGGGCATGGCCCAAAACAGAAAAGCACCTTCACATCAATCAAAAGAAATGCTGGGCAGTAATAAATGCAATTTCAGCCCTCTCATTCAACTTGGTCAGTTTATGCATTCCCACCACACACCTGCCCTGCCTGCTGTTTTTTTAGAAGCAAGAACAGACAAGCCGAGGATGATACCTGATTGCTCCAGATTGGCCGGGCACATACTACTCCCCTAGGAGAGGAGGAGGAGCACAACACACACCACTCTGGCTGCTCCTGCCTCTAACACCCTGACGAGAGAACAATTTCAAAACCCTACACAGTCAGCTGAAAACTCTCAGTCTAGCTGCATGGAAAAAAATTTTAACTTCACATCAGACACTACGTCATTTGAGGCTAGGAAGACCATCTATCTACAGCTTTAGCTGCAAGAAATGGAAGCGGTTTTTTGCTGTTGGATGAAGAACGAGGACAGCAGCTCAGGGGTATCTGAGTTTACAGCCCCTCATGCATGTGCAGCCATTCGTATCTAGGGTAGCCCCAAACCACATTCAGAAAATCAGATCAACAAACAGACCATTTCCAAGTGGATTGGTCACTGCAACGCTTCTGTTATTCCTATCATGATACTGGTATCAGATCACACTCACTAGGGCCACAGCCACCTCTACAGCCTAGGCAGCCACTTGAGTTCTCCAGAACAAGAGCAGGCTTTGCCACTGCAGTTTTGCAGGGCATTCTAGCTCAACCCAGTTCCAGATAGTACCTACCACCCTATACATAGCTTATGAACATAGTACAGTTTTGTACCTACCATAAATGTAGATGTTCAAGGGCTATTACAGCTGCAGTACAGGGTTTCCACCCTCCTTCCCTCTTGGTAAGACCTTGGGGTTTGAATACCTATTCATACCTGCTGACTGGGTTATCCTACTATGTTTTATTTGCTTACTTTTGTGTATTACACTAATTTATGTATTGCCTAAGACTTTGAATTCGCCCGACCGAGGGACCGACACGCGGGCTGAAAACCCATATGTAATTACTGCAGCTGTAATAGCCCTCGAACATCTACATTTATGGTAGGTACAAAACTGTACTTTTTCTGTCTAGTTTCCTCCTTTAAAAACAAAAATAATATGCATACTTCTTTAGGATTCCTCTTCAGTATACACTTTTGCTTTATTTCTTTTTTTTGTCTGAGTGTTAAAAAAAAAAAAAAAAGCTTTGACATTTTTTTTATTGTGATCATGTACTTTGAGGGTTGTTGTCATTTTGCAGCTTGTGAGTTGTTAATGGTATTTTGTAGTTGCTTTGCTTGTTTTCACTTACAGCATGGCAAACAAGGCCACTGGTTGTAAAAAAAATGTTTAGCCTGTGACCACACAATCCTGCCCATCTTCACACGGATTGTGAGGCATGCACCTCTTTTGGAGCCAGAGTTTTGCAGGGATGATGGGACAAACCTTTTTTAAAGGGCTTTCTTCCCACCCAAGCAAGAAGTTCAGTTCCTGCTGCTGCAGAAGATTCTTCTCCGGCTGAAAAGATTGAGAAAGTTACACCAACTAAGGAGAAGAAGTAAAAGAGAGAGAGAGAGAGAGAGAAACCTAATAAGAAAGGAAAGGAAAAGGAACAAGAGAAAAGATCCAGAACAAGGTCATCAGATATGTTACATTCATCTAGCCTGGCACTGAACATTCTGAGGAGCTCGGATCCAGAGCATCATTGGGTCCAGTCACCTTCCACCTCCACACTTTTCACTGGAGCTGGTGTGTCCATGGCTGCACTCCCCCTTTCTTTTTCACGAGAAGTGTCCCTCTTGGCCATCTTCTGTAACTTCATCTTTTTAGGTCTTTCCGCTCATCAAGGAGTCTTTTTGAGATAGATGTCAACAGGATGATGCAAAAGATTTATTTATTTGTTTTATTTATTTATTTTACATTTGTTCACCGGGTTAATCCGACTGAGCTAATAGCCCTTTTTCAGCAGAGGCCGGGGGAGAAAAGCTCCAGAGATACAATTCAAATACAAGATAATATGAGCAATAGCTCATAACACATATCAGAAGTAAACAAAACATGAAATTGGATGCAATAATAATCAAGAATACAAAATTGAACAAGTTATACAAAAAGTGATAATACAAATTCAATAACCATAAGAGGAAGTAGCGTCAAGATAAAGATAGGCAGTGAAGTTATTGAATTGGCAGGTAAGTCATGGGGGGTGAGTGCACAGACAGGACCCAGACCCCTTTCAGGTACTCTTTGGTAGCAGTTTTGAACTGATTGAGTTGTTTGATAGACCTAATTGCTAATGGTAGTTTGTTCCAGGAGCTTGAAGGATTGTAGCTGTAGAGGTTGCGGCCAGTTTTTTTTTTTGGAATTTAGATTTGAAATAGGTCCTGGTCTGCGCTGCGAAGAGGCCTATTTGGAGTGTATAGGGAGATGAGGGAAGAAAGGTCCTCATCTCCCTTCCATTTCACTGTTGCAGTATTCATTACACTAGGGACTAGGGATCCCCTGCTAAGGGCAGCCAAACATTTGGCCAGTATACCAAAGCCTTTAGATTGCCATATGTCACATGCATACTCATTGTGTAGTGTAGGGCATAAAGGTAACGTCCGGCCGTACCATCCTCAGAACTTCTTTGCCGCCAGTGCAAACACCATGTTTTGATCTTAGGTCTGAATGCCCGATCCATTGCTGGTTCACCAAGCCATTACATATTAGTGCCCCATTGGGCTTTTATTATCTTATGCTTCTTTGGTATTTTGTTGCTTGTGAGGTTTCATGTTATCCAAGAAGGGTAAATGCCAGTGTGGGAGACAGATTCCCCATAAAGACGGTCATGAACAGTGTCTGTTTTGCAGTGGCGCTTCGCACGACCATATGTCCTGTCCTACTTGTTAGGCCTTTGTCACAAAACCCTTCATAGTAGGCTTTCTTCTTTGATGCTTTATCTTGAGAATCAAAGTCTTAAGATACTTGCTAAAGATACAACAGAGGAAACTTCCCACTTTAAGGGACAGCCGTCTGGGAAGAAGAATGCCAAGAAACCTAGGCTGGAATCTTCCACTGTTCATCCTCAACCAGACGTCCCTCCCAAGGTGAGTGATAGTGCGAAGGTTTGCCCGGCTTCATTGTTGGATCCTTCTTCAGCGACCAGGTTGGAGGTCAGCGGAGATCTGACTTTAGGCACCGCCAAAGAGGCATTGCAGATGTCCACTTTGGATGTTCAGGGGGAACTGCAGCTGATTATCTCCAACGGACCTAAGGGTGTTCCTCAAATTTTAGTCAGAGAAGAAGTCCCTGCTACATTTATTGAATGCCATCTGGGATCAGAGCCTTCCAAATTTTTTAAGGCGGACGTCACCTTAAAGAAAAAGCAGAAGATTAAACATATTTCCTCAGCTCTTCTGGATCCACAAAGTGAATGGCAGTCCTTCACTCAGGGGTTGTTTAGTTTTCTAATAGCTTTAAAACCTCTCAGGGAGTTTCTGTTCCAGCCCACCCCCCTTGGTCCTCTACTCCCCCCTTAAGAGACCCAGGGAACAGGATTCCTCTGAGGAGGAAGCAGATTCAGATGAGGAATCCTTTGCTTACTCCAACCAAATGCCCTCTCCTGTAGATTATAGATCAGAGGAAGAGCAATCTACCAGTCCTGATACTCCTTTTGAAGAGGTTTTGGGGGGACACTATCTCTAGGATGATGGAGTCCTTTAAATGGAATTGTGCTGAAGTTTTTGAGATACAAAAGAGGTTATTATGAGCTTCTATGGATGGATTTTCCCAGACTTTCTGCTGTAGGTAGCTAGGGGTGTTTATGCATGTATGTAAGAAGTAGGTAGGTAAAGGTAGGGGTGTGTGTGTATAAAAATTAATGTGGTCTTTGTGTGTAAGAGGGGGGTAGGGGTGTGTGTGTGTGTGTGTGTGTGTGTGTGTGTGTGTGTGTGTGTGTGTGTGGGTGTGTGTGTTTATGTGTAAGAAAGAGGGGGTAGGAGTTTGTGTGTGGGGTGTTCATACCTTGCAATTATCCAGATTTTGGCCTCATATTTTCAGTTTGTTTCTCATAAAATTGTGTTTTTTCTGGCAAATCACTTGAAGTCAGAAAATATTGGCTGACATTTGAGTTTTAGACTTCATATACTCAGAAAATGCATACTAATGCAAACCTTGCTCTATCAACTTTCTAAGGAGGTAGGGGTTTGTATGTGTGTGTCATACCTCTCAACTGTAGAGATTTTCATGGAATGTCAGATTTTTGCCTTATATGTTTGGCCTGTTCCACATAAAAATTCTGTTTTGTTTTTTTTGACAAATCACTGGGATGAGCTAAGGATTAAAGTTACTAAATAATGACATGTATTTGAGTTTCAGACTTCATATCCTTTAGAAAATGCATTCTAGCACAAATCCTATTATTCTAGCAATTTTCTAAATGTGTCCCTAGTTTTGGGCCTTTGTCCCCAACATTATAACAGGCTTTGTCCAGATTTCTTGTGCTAAGAGATTGGGAGGCATTTTGTATATGTATATGTGTGTGTGTGTGTGTGTGTGTGTGTGTGTGTGTGTGTGTGTGTGTGTGTGTGTGTGTGTGTGTATAAGAGGGAGGTAGCATACCCCTCAGCTGTCCAGGTTTTTGCAAAATCTCCAGATTTTTGCCCTGTATTCCTCCTAAAAGGAGAAGTTGCTAAATAATAAACAGACATTTGAGTTTTAGACATCATATCCTTTAGAAAAATGCATACTAACACAAAGCCTGTTATTCTAGCAATTTTCTAAGTTCATGAGAGCAGTGTTTATAATCTGTCCCTATTTATTTTAGGCTTTGTCCAGATTTTTTGCACTAAGAGGTTGAGGTGTGTGTGTGTGTGTGTGTGTGTGTGTGTGTGTGTGTGTGTGTGTGTGTGTGTGTGTGTGTGTGTGTGTGTGTGTGTGTCTGTGTGTGTCTGTGTGTGTGTCTGTGTGTTGCCCTAGTTGGAGTTAGCAGGTGGAAAGTATTTTCCTGTGCATTTTCAAAGAATTTTGAGCCTCAAGGGAAGAGAAGTTTACTGCTGCTCATGCTGCGTCTGCTTAAAATGTGCAACTGTTTTGTTCAGCAAATGGTATCAGTATTGTGGTATAAAATTTTAGAGTAGTGTTAGTAGGACAGCAGGTAGCATGCTTGTATCTTGATGTACAGGGCTGTAGGTTTTACTCTCACAGCATGTAGGTTTGTATTTTAAGAGGATGGGGTGCTGCAGTCCTGAGTATGTCCTCCTTTGGATGAGATGCCTAGTAACTATGAACCTGTTTTTCAGCTTGCACCCATTCCCTGTTGCAGTATACCAGCGTACCATTTTTTTTTTTATGTAGCATAGACAGTTTATTCTTTAGCGGCAACAGGCACTGAATTTGCAGTTGAAACACTGAAATATAAAGTTGTATTCTAGCAACAACCTTTTCATTAGTTTCAGATCTCTTTAATGTGGAATTATTCAGATGACTTTTACTTCTGCAGAGATTGAGCATATTAACTGATATTGGTGGATTGTAATGACGGACGTTTGAGTGGCCTTTTAAGGTTGAAATGTTCTGAATCGGGCAGTTTGTCATTATTGGTTCATATATTTTGTTTCATTGCTTACTGGAAAAACATTCAAAACTATACATTTAAAACACACTCTAACAAGTGGTGCTGTATTGTACAAGGAATATAATTCAGTTATTATATATTATAATTAATACAATCAGGAAGGTGAATCAAAGAACTTTTGCATGGTCCTAAAAATGTCTGCAAGGAGCCTATGATTTGAAAACAGCCCAAAGTTAAACTTAACCTGCCACTGGCCACATGCATTTTCTTTGTATGTGAGTTTCAATGCTGTTTCAGTGAATGTGAGTTTCTAAGGTAGAGAAGTTTTAATGCTAAGTCTGTTTTCATTGTAAGACTATTGCTTTGTTTAGCAAATGTCTATCAGTGTTTGCGTTATAAAATTTGAAATAAAAGTTGTAAATTAAATCCAAATATCTGTAATTATTGTAGAAGTAAAGCATAAAACAGTATGCACACTGAGAATGTTGAACAGTATTTATGGCAACTGGGGAGAAATAACCAATTAATGGGACACTGGAATGGCTGTGGGGGGGGGGAGTGCTAAATGGGGAGGCTCTGGGTTTGCACTCCCCAGCAAAAAATCCTGTGGGCTCCCCTGCATTTGTGATGCATCTTCTGCCTGCCATTGTGAACAACTGTCTTTCCCAGAATGGGCAAGTAGGTGTAAGTTGCACCCCCTTCCTCATCAGCTCTTCCAGCACCCAGATTTTTAGTCAGTCCTAGACTGCCTGACTTGCAGTCAGGCTTTTATCCCTCAGTATCATGAAGCTGACTGCACAACCTTTTATAATGGCATTAAGTTCATGCTGTCGTTAGACTATCAGACCCTTTTTTGCTATTAGTATGGAGAAAATCTTTTAGAATGTGGATGAGAAAAGAAAAAAAACTGAGGTGGTATGAGACAGGCATGCTTAATACTTGTGTGTCTTCTTTTCAAAGGAGTTCCAATCAAAGTATTAGTTATTTATTAAAAAAAATTAAGCTTGGTATTCTCAGAGACAGCCCTCATTCTCCCTGATAACCTCAGTAGATATTACCCTCTACCTCTGTTTCACAGTTTATTGAGACGGCAGCTACACAGAGTGTTAATATTCCACCTTCAAGTGACTCAGTCTCACTCTGGAAGGTTTACAGTTTAATGGTCAACTGTTCTCCAGCTTTAAAATAATCAAAAATCCCAGCCTCTGGGAAACCATTTGTAGTTGCAGAGAAAATATTTTCTTTATGATGCTATTCCTAAGCCTTGGAAACATTTTCTTGTATTTTAATACAGGTTTTGTTAAACTGGCTACTTATTGTAGTCCTGGTCTTTTTTTTCCTTGAATTAACATGACATTTTGTCTGCAGTTACAGCATGTGTGCCAGTTTACTCTCCTTTTGAATCACAAACACCAGCTAATCAGTTCAGTAGCAACATTTTATTTCTCAGGCTTCCGAAATGGAATTTTTCCCTGGCTTGTACTATTAACTTTATCATTGAAAAGTTTATCATATTGCCCTTTGAGCCTGCTTCCACTGCTGATTTAAAATATTTATAGTCGTTAACTCTGATGTATAAAGAACCTTTCAGTTTATCATAAAGACAGTTATTTGAAAATGGATATTGTATTTCATGCTTGAAGTGATTCCTTTTCTCTGTCTAAATCTAGCTTTCCTTATTCTTGTATTTTTCCAAAACAGGAAAATAATGGAGAAAGCATTTGTTTATGAATGCCAGTATACAGCTTATTATATTGAAAAGGTTAAGGATATCAGGTAAATCATCTAAAACTGTTGATGTTAGGTAGTCCGATCTCACCTTCATTTTTGCATATGGGTTTCATCGCCGATCCTCGGCTCCGACTCGGCCGATTTATAAGCTGGAAGACTTCTGGTTGGCTCGTGGCTAAGCAGGTATCCCATGGTGCCCCAGTACAATCCCCAGATCTCGTTTGCCACGTCGACGAGTTTGGTTGTTTTTCTCTTGGCTCTGGCTAAGTTTTTCAAATTCTTTATATTCAATATCGTATTTCAATGCTTTATTAGAACCTTTATTGTATATTTAGTGTTGCTAATATATTAGGCAGTTGTATTACTTGCCCTTTTTGAGTGCAACTTAGTTTACTAGTGGTGATTGGTATCCTGTGTGCCAGTTAGTTTTAGGTGCCGTTGCACATTTTTTTGATTATTAGGTAGAGGTTTTGGTGGTTTTCCTCTTGGTCAACAGGGGCTCCTGTTGTCTTGTCTGTTGTTATTCTGACTTTTTTTTTACCACCGTTGGCAGTTAGTTTCTGCTATATTGACATTGTTTGTTTTGGCGGGGATCCGCTTGTGAATTTACTAGGATTGCAGCCTTCCCTAGTATACTACCTGTTATTAGAAATATAGCAATATAGAAATTTATTGTGTCATTTACGGTTTCTCTTGTGTGAATGGGCTTTCCTTTCTGGTCTGTTTAAATTAGAAGACCTAGCTTTCTCTACATCAGGCTAGGCCCATTTAAGTTAGAGGACCTAGTCCTCGTGTAACTGCTTGAGAAGACCTAGCTTTCTCTACACCGGGCTAGGCCCGTTTAAGTTAGAGGACCTAGTCCTTGTGTAACTCCTTCTTAGGGCTAGGCCCGTTTTAGTTAAAGGACCTAGTCCTCCTCCTTTTTCTCTCTTTCAATCTCTCTGGGTTTTGTGTGTGTAATATGTATAGGGAAAGTAAGGAGCATAAACCCTCGGGGTTCAAAAAGTGCATGAAAAGCTCCCAAAAGATGTCTTTAATGGAAGGCCACAGTAGCTGTGTCTACTGCCTAAGGGCCATCCACTTACAGGAATCGTGCTTGTTCTGCCATGCTTTCTCTCCTAGAGTGTTACAGGAGAAAAAGAAGAAACTCATACTCAAGAGTCTTCTGAAACCATGCTATGAGGAAGCACTATCCAGTTCTTCAGCATCCTCTAAGTCTGGGAAATCAAAATCCTCAAAAAGGCGTTCTCCAGCACCAGCTGATGTCTCGGATCCACCTCCTAAACAGTCCAAATCTGCCTCCTCAACTCCTCAGCCTTCGGAGCCAAAGGAGAGCATCATGGTGGTGTCAGAGTCTGTTACAGGTGTTTCAGAACCGATCTCTGAACCTATTGATACAGCAGTTGACTGTGCTACTCGGAGCCGGTCTGTAAGCTCCCTACTGGTTTCCGTAACAATTAAGTCTCTAGTGCCCCCCAGGCCAAGATCCCCTACTATGTCTTCCAGGTCTTCCAGAAGAAGATGTGGAGTGGTTAGTGCTGAGACTCCTGAAGTCATCTGTCTTACCAATATTATTGTTGGCTCCGACCCATTCGGCTCCAGAGCCACTTGTCCAGCTTTGCCCTTGTCTGCTATTCCTCCTCCGAGCCATACTGGCCTTTCGGAGCTGGAGTGCTTGGTGCCAATGGAGGAAATGCCAGCTCCAGCTCACTTTGTTGCTGCGTTGGAGCCAGGTTCAGCTCTGACATGCTCGGTGCTGTTCGTCGTGTCCAGGGGCCGAAGCTCTCCTGTCGGCACCGACAGGGAGGGTTGGAATCAATCTTCTTTGGTTTCGAGCCTTCCTCTCGGTGCTTTAGCCGGGGTGAGTTCGGACCCTGAATCTGTCTCGGAGCCAACAGCTCTGGCTCCGATACTGACCCTCGTCTCTTCGGAGCGGGGTAGGTCTTCGGAGCCAGAGAGGTCGGTATTTGAGATGATGAGGAGCGTGCTGTCTCATTCTCCAGCCCCTGCCAGTGGCACCAGCACTCTTACCTGAGAGCACCCACTTCAGTCTAAGCCCCTACTCTCTCTGGAGACAGCAGAGACCCGCAGCCTCAGGAGCCATTGGCTGGTGGCCCCCACTCTTCCAAGGCTTCCCTGGAATGTCCTTCTGAGGAGCCTCCCCGGAAGAGGTTATGTAAGAGGAAACATGTTGACTCCCAGGATGAGTCTATGACATCAGACACTGACCTCGAGGAGTCGGAAGGGTCCCCCAAGTCGTCCTCTGATGATGTCTCCTTTAAGGACATTTTAGAGATCCTTAGGCAGAGGTGCGACTGGCCCACTGTTAACCCTTCTGATGAGGAGTCGGTGTACCTGAAGGCTTTTGGGTCTCAGACTTCTGCCTCTTGGGTGTCTCCACCTTTTGACAAACTGATGGATCTAGTTAGTTGAAAGGTGTGGGATACTGCTGACACTATGGAGCCAGTCCCCAGGAGACCAAATAAGTTCTTGTCTGCCCCTCCTGGTAAAGAGTTCTTGTCCAAGGGCGTTCCCGTAGATGCCATGGTGGTGGCGGCGGCCACGAAGAAGGAATTGGTGGAGACTTCTTCATCTGTTCATCCGCCAAACAAGGAGTCTCGACAGATGGATAGATTTGGGAAGCATATTTTTAGTTCAGCGGCCTTTACCCTTCGATTGCTGAACTATCTCACGCACTTCACAAGGTTGCAGAGGGATCTCCTCAAGGAGTTAGGAGATTCCATACAAGGGAAGTTCCTGACAAGATTTCTACTCAGTTGTCCACCTTAAATTCTGTGGTTAACTCCTCCATGTGACTTATCTCTTATGCTGCGGATGGTAGAGCAGCGGGTTCCGGAGTTGCCTTGAGGCGCCACTCCTCGATGCGCTTATGTAATTTTGCAGAACCGTTCAAGTCTACTTTCACCAACGCCCTGTTTGATGATTCCTCATTGTTTGGTTCCAAGGAGAAAGATACACTCACTCGGTGTAAGCAAGAAGGAAAGACGCTTTCTGCCGTGGGAATGCGTTTTACTGTCCCTTCCAGACAATACCCAAAGGGTCAAAGAGGTGGTAAAATGTGGTTCAAGAAGTCCCAGAGGGTCTTTCCTGACACACAGGGTGAATCCTCCTTCAGAGGCAGAGGAAGAGGAGGAAACGGCAGACATCACCCTAGAGGCAGGGGCAGTCCGCAATACCAACAAGGCAGTGATTCCTTTCAAGGACGGCCTTATCAGCGCTCCTGATGTGGAGCCCGACTGCGCTTCTCTGGGGCTGGTCAGGGGTCGCATTTCTTTGTATCAAGAAGCCTGGCTAAATATCACCCAAGACAAGTGGGTACAAAGAGTTGTTACCAGAGGCTGTATCATACCCTTTTCCCTATCACCGTTTGTTCCCAAAAGGATCCCAGATGTACCGCCCAATCTCAGGGATCAGGCAGTTGTGGAGATCAACACGTTGCTCTTAAAAAGAGGCATCCAGCCGTCCCAGCAGACCAGATAGGATCTGGAACTTACTCCAGGTTCTTTTTATTTCCAAAATGAATCGGAGATTGGAGGCCAGTATTGGTCCTCAGCAAATTGAACGAATCAGTGAAGAAGGGCAAGTTTCGGATGGTAACACTGCAGTCTATACTCCCGTTGTTAGGGAAAGACTTTTGGATGTGCTCTCTGGATCTTCAGGATGCCTATTACCACATAAAAATGGACAAGGTGTCCAGAAGCCATCTACGCTTTCGGCTGGGAGCCAGTCACTATCAGTTTCCCGCTCTGCCCTTTGGTTTCACCACAGCCCCATGGTGTTCACCAAATGCATGGCAGTAGTGACAGCTCACCTGAGACATCAAGGATTCCAGGTGTTTCCGTATTTGGACGACTGGCTCCTGACCGCCCCCATCAGGCATCTACTCCTCCAAAACAGGGACACCACAATTCAACATTGTTCTCAGTTAGGGATCTCCATAAATTGGAAAAAAATCTGCATTATTGCCCTCTCAATCTGTGATTTTTATAGGTGCAGAGGTAGACACAGTGAACATGACAGCTCGTCTCCCCGCCGAAAGGGCACAGAACTTGATCTCCCAAGTTCAACGTTTTCTTCCATTGCGAAAAGTCAAAGCGAAGTGGGATGTTCTTCATGTTTCACTGTTGCAGTCATTACATTAGGGTAATCTGCTAGCAGGTTGCCCTCAGTCATCCTGATTAACAAAGTCTTGGGTCCTGCGTTGGTTGCTGTCCCTTCTTCCATGACGTCAGGGGTATAAAACATGCAGCCGACGCCATTACATCAGTCTTTCTTGCCATGCAGTGGCCGAAACAGAAGCAGTTCGCAAGTGCCAGTCGGCCGACTACTGAAATTTTCGTTTTCGAGTTTCAGAACCGAAGTCTTCAATTTAAAGCTAAGTACCCCATTGGGGAAACTTTTTCTTGCTCCTTACCGATGTCAGTAAAAGTTAATAATTGCATTATTTTGGAAAGCAAATACCTCATAAAGATTTTCACTCGTATTGTATTCCTTGCCTAGGCCCTGACCACGACGTACCTTGCTGTCAGTTTTGTGCTTTATTTAATCAGCACACTATCCGTCGTCGGTATATATTTTGCCTCTAAATATTTCGGTTCTCGGTTTAATTATCCAGAAATGTCGGCAGTTAGCCATCCGACTACCGGGATTCCGAAAAAATGCAAAGATAAAGACAGAGACAGGCCGCCGAGGTCCAAAACTGCCGACAACGCTTCTCCTAAGCCAGTTGCCAGTCTGCCGGTACTCAGTGAGGTGCTTTCACAGCCCCGGATACCCACTACTTCTGATACGCAGGCCTCTACTGAGACCCATTCGGAGTCTGGTATGCCGTGAGATACTTCACATATGGAACCCACGGATGTCTCTACCTTGGATGGGTCCGGAGCTGCTGTGCAGGCACCGGCTTCTGAGGGTGTATTCAGCATATTAAATCGACCTAAATCTCGATCCATGTCTAAAAAACCGATGCCCAGGCCACATGTTCAGGCCCATATGCCTAAAAAACAAATGATAAAAATGGCTGAGGATCTAATTACTCTAATCAGGGGTAGTCAAACCCCCCCCCCCCCAAGAGGCCTAGGGCTGAGCTTGATTATGAATCTTCTGATCAGGATTCTGTTTCTTCTGACTCTTCTAATGACCTGCATTTGTCCATACCTGCTTATGAGGATTCTGATGCAGAGGATTCCATTCCCTCTGCTTCCCCTCCTGAGGATTTTTCTTTTGGGGAAACTTTACATACTTTAAGGGAGCATTTCCACTGGGAAAGCCAGGAATTTTCTGATTCAAAAAAGAGGCTTAGGGATTTCCTTCTTCTTCCTCAGCATAGGCCTTTGGCTATACCTCTTGTACTAGACATTGTTGATGATGTGTTTTCGGAATCCAGTTTGGCCCCTGATTCCCTGCCTCCGACTCCTAGTAAACCTGACAGATACTACAGGGTTCCTGAGTCCCACAAGTTCCTTTTCAAAAATCCTGTTGCAAATCCAGAAACCATTTCTCAGGGGCCCACGGACATTAAGGTTTCTACAGCAAAAAATCCTACCCCTTCTGATAGAGACTCCAGAGCACTGGATAGATGGAGTAAAAGGGTTTATACTTCTGCAACCTTGGCAATCAGAGCTTTAAACTGTCAGTTTCATATGTTAAAATATCAACAGCATATTATTGGATTGCTTAAACAGAAAATTATGTTGATTCCTGACTGTGTGGAAAATTACTATTTACAGGATTTAATGCATTCTGCTGAACAAGTTGGAAAACATACTTTGCAATGTGGTTTTGATTCTTAGGCCTCTTGCAGGGCTGCTGTTACTGGGTCTGTGCTTAGAAGGCATGGTTGGCTTAAGGAGCAATCTTTGCCTGATTATGTTAAAGCTAAATTGTTGGATGTTCCTTTAAATCAGGACCGCCTGTTTGGCAATAAGGCTGAAGAAGTTCTTAAAAAGATGGAAGATAAAGCTAAATCTATGCAAACTTTTAAAGATTTTTTACAAGTGCAACCTCCAAGGTTTAGTAGGCACTGGCCTGCTAAGAATTGGTCCTTTCCAGTCCCTTCCAGATCTTCTCAAGCCAAACCCAGACACAGCAAAAACCCCAGGTTTCAGTCCCAGGGGATTCTCAGAACTAAGCAGTGGGGGCCTCCACTTCCAAATCAGGAAATAACAAGACACCCCCCTATGGTAAAATTTCCAAGTTCTTACCTTTTAATAGCCCCTTTGGGAGGAAAGATTACTCTTCATGCAAAGAACTGGGAACTCATAACCCAGGACAAATGGGTTTTAAATATAATGTCCCAGGGATACAGATTTCATTTCCACACGTTGCCAACACCAAACGGGTGACCAGACCTGCCCCCAAATCAGTGGGCAGAGGCTCAAAAACAAATACTTTCCCTCTTAAACATGGGAGCTATTCAACTGGTACCAGAAGAGGAAAAGGGACAAGGTTTCTATTCCAGGCTTTTTCTGGTACCCAGAAAAGACAAATCCAATTGGACAAGTCCAATCCTGGACCTGTCTACTCTAAACACCTTTCTGGAGATTCCAAAATTCTAGATGCTGACTCTTCACCAGTTACTTCCTATGCTAGGCAAAGATGCCTGGTTGGCAACTCTAGATTTAAAAGAAACGTACCAGAACATCCCAATCAGGGAATCTTGCAGAAGATACCTATGCTTCAAAGCAGGCTACTTGCATTATCAGTTCTCTGCACTGCCCTTTGGCTTGTCTACTGTGCCCAGGGTATTCACAAAGTGCCTGGCTCCAGTAATTGCATTTTGTAGGCAAAGAAATATTCAAATATATCTATACCTGGACAATTGTCCAATTCAGGCAGAAAACCAGGGCATACTTTTAAATCATCTGGCATTTGTAAAAAGGGTTCTAACTTGTCTGGAGTACACCATAAATGAAAAGAAATTACAACTGGTACCCTGTTAACAGATTACATTCCTGGGTGCAAGCTTGAATACAACTGCCCAGATGGATTTCCTCACGCCAGAGAAGCAAATCCATTTGGTAACCTACTTCAAACAAGTGGCCACAAAAACCCTGCTATCTGTAAGACAAATACTGCAAGCCTTGGAGTTCATGGCCTCCTGCATTCTTCTAATTCCATATGCAAGACTGCATATGACGAAACTACAATGGTATCTAAAAAGTCTATGGAGTCAACACTGCCACAGCCTGGAAACAATGATTCCTGTCATACCTTGCTTACGCCTGGAGTTCCTATGGTGGGCAGAGGCCTGCCACCAAAACAAGGGACTACCATTCACACTACCCCTTGCCACCCAAACCCTAAATACAGATACATCAGACTATGCACAGGGGGCTCACCTGGCAGGGAAGTTCATTCAGGGCAAATGGAACCCAAATCAAATGCACCTACATATCAATCAAAAAGAAATGTTAGCTGTACAGAACGTTCTGACAGCCTTCAAGGACTACATACTTCCAGGACAACTACTGGTAAAGACGGACAACACCATGGTTATGTGGTACATAAGCAGGGGGGTACACATTCCTACCCCCTCTACAGAGTAGCCATGGCATTGTGGAACACAGCCTTGAGCTACCAAGTGCACCTACAAGCTCAATTCCTGCCAGGAAAATTGAATACACTGGCAGACGGACTAAGCAGAAACCTCATGAACCCACACAAGTGGAAACTGGAACCATGGATTTTCAACATGTTGACAAGCGAATGGGGGAGCCCAGATATAGATCTATTTCCCTCCCCCCAGAACTACCAGTTGGACAAGTTTTGCACAAGGACTCCCCACAAACAAGCCTGGAAAGTGGATGCTCTGTCCTTCAGCTGGAAAAACCTGTCAGTCTATGCCTTTCCCCCTCTGCCTCTGCTCTCCAATGTTCTACTAAATGTCAAACAGGACAAACCAAGGATGATTTTGATTGCTCCAGACTGGCTGCGCCAACACTGGTACCCCCTCTTGTGCAGTGTGTCACAAATATCTCCATGGCACCTGCCTCAGACCCCTTCCCTGCTGTCTCAGCAGGAGAACCAAATTCTGTACCCTCGGCTTCCAACATTGAACCTTGCAGTCTGGCTAATCACTTAAATTCACCCTTACCATCCCTCAGCAAACCTGTGATGGATGTCATCTTGGAAGCGAGGAGACCTAGTACTAGAAAATCTTATGCTGACAAATGGAAAAGTTTCTGTGCCTGGAACCAATCTTTAGGGATGAGCACAGCAGCGCCCAATTTACGTCATATTTTGCAATACTTAACTGAGATGCTTCACAAGGGCCTGTCTTTTTCCTCCATTAAAATCCACGCCTCAGCTATTTCAGCTCACTGTAACACAGGACCACCCCTCTTCTCTCATCCTCTGTTCAAGCAGTATCTCAGAGGGGCAAAAAATTTGAGACCACGCAGGAGAGCTCCTACCCCTGCCTGGGACCTTAACTTTGTTCTGGAGAAACTCACTTTGCCTCCTTTCGAGCCAGCTGCTACTGCAGACGTAAAATTTCTTTCTTGGAAAACAGCCTTCCTTTTAGCACAATCACTTTAGCTAGAAAGATATCTGAATTACAGGCCCTTATGGCAGTGGAGCCTTTCATCATCTTTCATGCGGACAGGGTATCTCTCAGGACCAATCCATCCTTCATGCTCAAGGTGGTTTCCAGTGTGGCTCTTATTCAGTCCATTCATTTGCCAACCTTCTTTCCCAATCCACAGAACAAAGGGGAATGTATTCTGCATTCCTTGGATGTGCACAGACAACTTAGATTCTACTTGGTCAGAACTAAATCTCGAAGAAAATATGAACAATTGCCGGTGGCATTTGCTGCAGGGGCAGAGGGAAAGACTATTTCAAAACAAACCATTTCTAAATGGATAAGCCATTACATTCATTTCTGCTATAAGCACCATGGAAAACCTATCCCCCATGGTATCAGATCTCACTCCACCAGGGCTGCATCTACTTCTGCAGCCTTTCTCAGAGGTGTTCCTACCATGGATATCCTAGAAGCTGCTACCTGGAGTTCTGTACATACTTTCACCAAGCATTACCATTTACCAGTTTTCTCTGAACCCAGAGCTGGCTTTGCCACTGCTGTCTTGCAGGGCCTTATAGCTGGCCCTAATGCTGTATAAACTCCTCCTCCCAACCATAGCTTTGGGAATCTACCCAAATGTAATGACTGCAACAGTGAAACACGAAGAACATAGTACAGTTGTGTACACTTACCATAAATGTAGATGTTCGAGTGTATTCACTGTTGCAGTCCTGGTTACCATCCCTCCAGCCCCCTAATTTTTTCTGGCTATACCTCTACTTTCCTTTACTATGCTTAAAAGCCTTTTTGGTGTATTTGCTTTTGGTTGGAGGTATACTTTTGTGTTTTTGTGTTTATTTGCTCCCCATTAGGGGGGCACCTGACATCTGGGGCAAGAAAAACTGATGTAATGGCGTTGGCTGCATGTTTTATATCCCTGACGACCTGCCATCATGGAAGAAGGGACAGCAACCGACGCAGGACCCAAGACTTTGTTAATCAGGCCGACTGAGGGCAACCTGCCAGCATATTACCCTAATGTAATGACTGCAACAGTGAATACACTCGAACATCTACATTTATAGCAAGTGTACACAACTGTACTTTCTCCAGCTCCTCGGGACTATGGCTTCCACAGTTCTATTAGTACCATTAGCCAGGTTGCACATGAGAATTCTCCAGTGGCTTCTGTCTTCCCAGTGGTCCTTCCAATATCTCCCGCTGAGTCATCCTATCTTGCTGACGGAATCATGTAAGAAGGACCTTCTTTGGTGGATAGCTCCCAACCAGTTGATCATGGGCCCCCTTTGTTCCTGCCCAACCCGTTGCCACTGTGACCACAGATGCCTCCCAGATCGGGTCGGGGGGTGGGGGCATTATCTCGGCAGGACTGTCCAAGGCACATGGCAAGAACACAAGACTCATCTGCATATCAATGTTCTGGAGATGAGGGCGGTGCTTCTGGCGTTGCAAGCACTTCAAGACCTTCTTCCTCTAGGGACAATTGCGATACAATCAGACAACATGTCGGTGGTTTGGTATATCAACAAACAGGGCAGTACCAGATCTTACCCACTCTGTCGAGAGGCCATGCGAATTTGAGAATGGGCGATTTCTTCCCAGCACTTTCTGGTTGCAATGCACATTCCAGGGACGACCAACGTGATAGCCGCCAAGCTCAGTCAGGCAATCCTAATGCCTCACGAGTGGTCTCTGAAACGGGAAACAGTGGATCAAATTTTCTAGAAATGGGGACAGCCTTGCTGCGACCTTTCTGCCAGCCCAGTCAATACCAAATGCAGCAGCTATTTTTCCCTCATTCCCCCTCTGGGGGAGACTCCCAGAGATGCTCTGGCTCACGATTGGCCCATGGGACTTCTGTATGCCTTTTCTCCAATCCCTCTCATTTCCAAAGTGATTCAGAAAGCCAGTCGGCTGGGAAGCAGGTTGATCCTCATCGCTCCTTACTGGCCTCGTCAGGTCTGGTTCCCCTTCCTCGAGCCTCTCCTCCTGGACGATCCTTGGATTCCGGACCCAGCTCCAGATCTATTGACTCACATGTCGGGTTCGCTACACCCCTCAATCCACACCCTCAAATTGACAGCGTGGCTGCTCTAGTTCCATCCCTAGTCAGGCTTCATGATGTATCATCCTCAGTGTCACATATTCTTATGTCCTCCCATAAACCTTCAGCTAGGAGGCTATATGGCAGTAAATGGAAAAGATTTTCTATTTGGGCACAGAGAATTAATGTATATCCATACACTGCTTCTATCCCTGTGATTCTGGATTTTCGTTCTGAGCTTTTTCAGCAAGGAACTGCCGCTGCCACTATCAGAGTCCATTTGGCAGCAATTTCTCATTTTCACTTAGGTTTTCCAGATACCAATTTAATGTCTCATAAGCTATGCAAGACCTTTTTGAAAGGGGCCACCCTATTGAGACCACCTCTGCAAGAATCAGTGGCTTCTTGGGATTTAAATTTTGTGTTGTCCAAATTGACATCTTCCCCATTTGAACCTTTCCACTCATCTTCACTAAAATTTTTGTCTTGGAAGACCTTGTTTTTGGTAGCTATCACATCAGCTAGATGGGTATCGGAGCTACAGGCCTTGTCTATTAAGCCACCATATTTGATTTTTCACAAAGACAGGGTGTTATTGCATACTAATCCCTCCTTTGTCCCCAAAGTTTGTTCTAATGCTACCTTAAACCAATCAATAGAACTCCCAGTTTTCTTCCCTAACCACTGTAATGCAGCTGAGTACCGTTTTCATCAGCTAGACGTTCATAGACAACTACGTTTTTATCTACAGCGGACTAAGGTTTTCAGGAAATCAGATCAATTACTCATTTCCTTTTCTGACTTTAGATTGGGCTTACCAGTTTCTAAAGTGACACTATCTAATTGGATCAGTTGTATAGCCTTTATTTATAGCTCGGAGGGCAAACCTTTACCCTGCAGGATCAAGGCTCATTCTACCAGGTCGCTGTCTACCTCTGCAGCCTTTCAAGCCAGGGTACCACTTGATAATATTTGTGCAGCAGCTACGTGGGCTACTCCTCACACTTTTATTATGCATTACAAATTGGATTTGGCATCCAGGGGTAGAGCATCCTTTGGCTCCACGGTGCTCAAGAGTATTTTCCAATGAGCCACCCAAGAATAAGGCACTAGGGATGCTGTCCCATATGTAAAAATGAAGGTGAGATCGGACTACCTGACATAAAGACGTTATGTACTCACCATAACCTTCCATGTTGGTAGTCCATCTCACCCTTCATTTTTACCAACCCGCCCTCCTGCCCCCGTCCTGGAATATCTGGAAGTAATAATTTGGTTGCCCTTGGTTGGAGACCCTTTAGTATTGGTTGTTTTTATGGTTGTTATTCTAGTGAGCAGCAGACAACATCTGGGGATTGTACTGGTGCACCATGGGATACCTGCTTAGCCACAAGCCAACCAGAAGTCTTCCAGGTTGTAAATCGGCTCGGCTCCAAACCCATATGCAAAAATGAAGGGTGAGATGGACTACCAACATGAAATGTTATGGTGACTACATAACTTCTTTTTTCTTCATGGTAGGTAATGTTAATCTATTACATGTGGACTTGTGGCATCTGACAATCTGCCTGTGACTGACCTCTTCATCTGCATTCTTTTTTCACAAATATTTTAAGTGTTCAACCATTTTCAGGGAACACAAAAGGCCATCTAATTTTGCATGGACTGATAAATTTTTCCAGCTTTCCTGTTTCATGAGCTATCATAACCATGGTTGCAGTGCAGTCATCTTTCAGATGATCTTTCACCTGTGTGACAGTCCATATCTTAATTTTAAAGTTTGAGCTGGTTTATAACAGCAACAATTTATATAACAGTCAGATTAGGATTTTGTTTGCTATTTAATGAAGTGCAAATTGCTGTTATTTTTTTTAAAACATTCACCCCCTCCTCAGATTCACTTAGCAGCCAGTAAGGTTCAAGACTGAAGGAAAAATCCAAAATCTGAGTGATATTTATTCTTCTTGTTGACCCCTCAGCTGTGTCCTTGCAAACTTTGTATTCTCCAGTTTGATGCATATTTCTGCAGGCTATTCTCTCTGATGAAGTGTCAAGAATTTGTTACTAACAAAAAGTACTGTTATAGTGTGTTCATATGTATGTAGTGTGTCTTAATTAATGTGTATTGATTAAATGTAATGCGGATTGTGATCTTTTATCTTTCTGCAGATGCTGTGTTTGCAGGAGCCATGCCTACTATGGCCAGTATAAAGTTGTCTGCTAATCGACCCATTGTAAACCATCCACATTATGAAGATGCAGGATTAAGGTTTGTCTGTGTTGATCCATTGAAAAATAAAAATGACAAAATTAGTTTTAAATAATTTTAATTTATTTCACATTTCAGTTTTGTTCTCAAATGTCTGTTTGCCATACTTATACTGTATTTAGTGTTTTAGTTTTGTTCTAAAGAAGTTTTGTTTTATTGCCCATCTATAATGGTGCTTCTCAAGATCAGAGTGACCAGTACTTAACTACTGCTGATATTCCCAGAATCTTCAGAACTTCATGCTCACTGCAGTGATAGCCAGTGCAAGGCAAATGTATTTGAATTTTCCCTAAACATCCTCATCCCTTGAAAGCTGGATAGTGCACTGCCTCACTCAGGTAACTATAAAACTGGAATCCTGGCTGCTGAATTTCCTTTCTCAGAGGGTATTTAGATTATAAAAAAACGTGGTGGTGGTGCTGCAGTAGCGTTTTTGCCTCATAGCAAGACGTTGTCCCGTTCGATTCTCAGCTAGAGCGTCTTCTGTGTGGAGGCATACGTGAATGGGGCGTGCCTTCGTTGAAGGTTGTGTGTCAGGGCTGGTAACCCGGTATTTAAAAATCCACTACCAATCATTAGCGGACCGGAGTTCCGCTGTGGCGACCCCTAACTGGGAAAAAGCCAAAAGACACACAAACAAGAAGCAGTGTAGCTGGATGCCAGTGTTAATACATGTGGAAAAGATTCTCTGAGATATACAAACAGCAGGCAGGTTCTACCTTTGTTACTGTGGTGTCACTTGTGGCGTACTTTCTGAGCTAGTTTGACATGGGGGTATGCTAACAGATCTAAAATTCATTTTTTTTTTGTTTGTTTTTAATTTACATTTGTGTCCTGGAAAGGTCAGCTGGGTTAAAATGTACCATTTTTCAGCAGAGGCCTGGGAATAATAGCTTTGGATACAATTGTAAAGTTACAAAAAGGTTGCAAACAAGTTATAGACAGTTAAAATACATTAATTTCAGTATATATACAGTTATTTACTTACATTTTGTAACTGTGTAAAGGGAAATTCAGGAAGTGATATTACGACAGATAATGAGTAATGTTTTATTTTGAGGAGGTAAAGATAAGAAAAGGAAAGGAAAGAGAGAGATGGGATGGGTTGTGAAGAAGTGTGATAGAAGAAATTAGTTCAGTATTGGGGAGGACTAGAGAGGAGGAAAAGTTGGAGAGGTTAGAAAAGACATAAGGGAATATATAGCAGAGAGAGACAAAGAAGCAGGTATGAATGGACAGAAGTAGATAGGCTGACAGATTAGAGTTGGAAAGGAATGGTTAAATAAAATGTTCAGCCTAGATTGGTGCAAGAGCAGAACCAGGATTCGAATAGCAATTCCTTGAGAAAGACTTTAAAGGTGAGAAGTCTAGAGTTAGACCTCATGGAGAGTGGAAAGGGGTTACAGTTCTTTGCAATCAAATAGGATTACAGACTTTCTCCAAATGATTTACTGGTATATATAATGGCAGGAGTTATCTTCTGACTGGAGTGCTGTGGAAGTTCAAGCCATTTAAGTGACTAAAGAGTGGTAAGATATGAAACACTAGTTGCAAACTTCGCAATTGTAGTCTAGATTGTCTATAGACTTTTATTTTCATTGTGGTTTGAAGGTTGTTGAGGACTGAAATGCCATGTAAGAAAGAGAGTAAAAGGTAGCTAGTGGCAAGGATCATTTTTGTAGAGCTACTTAGGAAGTATTTATGCATGCAGAGCACACCTAGTTTCAGGTGGGATTTTTGATGCTGTTGTGGATATGGAGATCAGCTTTGAGATTACTGTCTATAGTCATACATAATATTTGTGTGTATATAACTAACTGAGTTTCTGTATTGTTCAGGAAGAGGATCTTGAACTTGGTTTTATCTGGGGTACATTTTTTTGGGTAGGTTAAGTAAGAGTTAGGCATTGCTGAGTCAAATATCAATGGAGGTAAAAGCTTCCTGAGTATTGTGTTGAAGGTGTGGGAGAGTGTTAGATAAACAGATGATAGGGGAGTCATTTGCAGTCTGGATAAGAGACCCTTGACAAGAAGAAGTGCAAAGCTCATCAATGAAAATGTTATAGAGGAGAGGGCCTGGAAAGAAACATTGGGGGACACCAGTGTTGTTATGCAGCTATGGAAAAAATGAGCCTTGCCATTTTCTGCTTGTTTGTTAGAAAGGTAGCTGAGAAACCGTTGTACAGTGGTAGGTCAAGTATAGGTAACTGAAGAAGAAGTTTGGAATGAAACACTTTATCAAAGGCCTTTGACACATCAAGGAACAGAGAAAAAAACTTTACTAGAATACCTAGTTTTACTTACAGTTTCAGTAAAGAATAATAGGGCAGTTATGGTACTGTGGGCTGTCTGAAAGCCATGTTGGGTGCCAGCTTACAGTTGATTATCAAGGAGATGTGTAAAAACCTGTTTATGAATGCATTTTTGTAGAATTTTTGATAGACCAGACAAGATGGCTATGGGACAAATGTTTGATAGGTCAGTAGAATCATCCCCTTTCCTGCAAAGGGATGATAAAGGATTTGTTTTCTTTAAGGTAGGAATGTAAGTTTAAATAATAGATCTTTTGATGAGGACACAGACAAAATAGGCTATGGATTTTGCAGCTACTAAGGTATTCGGGGAGTAGGTTGTCTGCAGAGGTAAAGCAGGATTTGAGTTACAGTAGAAGTTTTTTTTTTTTTTAATAAAGGATGTGGAGATTGATTGAGGGAAAATGAGATATATTGGTAGGTGAGGCTTGAGGCTTGGTTAGTGGTAGGATGAAGATAGTTGGTTGAAGTAGGAGAAGAGGACATTGTAGATGCGGGATTGGGGGAGTTTTGTGTGAAAGGGATGATGGTTGTGTCTGGCAGATAAAGCTCAATAAACAATTCTGTCTATGAAGTAGGAATTAAACTGGCAAATTCTTTGGGTGAGAAGAGGTATCAAGAGATGCGCTAGGGTCTTTTTTAGATCCTGGGTTAAACAGAGAGGTTATAGCTGTCTGGAATTACCAGTGTTATGTTTATTTTGTAGGTGTGGATAGGAATATTTTTGTTTCAGAGTACTTGTTTTTTAACTTGATTACAGAGTTGCCTGAAATGTTGTAGGTTAGGGTGGGGTTTATTCTTTTGCCACTCTTTCCATGCTATGTCTCTTTTGGTCATGAGATCCTTACTTGGCTTTGAAAGCCAGTGCAAAATGATTGATTTTAATTCCTTTTTCTAAAGAAAGGAGCTAAGCTATTAAATATGCTGAGGAATTTAGAGCTGAAATGGTGTACAGCTTCATCTAGATGGAGGGTTTTTAATGAGGACTAATCTATGGCATTTACTGAGTCTATAAGTAATTGAGTAATTTTAAGAGATTTCAGGAAGTTTTGTAGTTGTGATCACTTGCTAGATGAGTGATGTTTCTGTGAGCATAGATGAGTAAAAAGTAGTCACTTAACCTGAATGGGAGTGAACCTTCATTGGTAAATTTATCTGGATTGGATACTAGTATCCAGTCTATGATAGAACCGTGGTCATTAGATTTATTGCATTTTGTTCGTGTTTGTATAAGTTGGGAAAAGCCAAATAGGTTCAAACGAGAGGATGGAAAGTCAGAGTTAAAATTCTGCCGGTTAATGTTAGCATCTACAATAGTAGTTTCATCACTGCTTGTCCTGGAAGTCTATGTAAGTTTATTCTCAAATATGGGAATGTTATTACTCAGAGGTATGTAAAATACAATGATGCATAAACAGTTTTCTTAATCAATGTTAAGAGGGAGATAAGGATTTCTGCATTACTGAATTATGCTATAGTATTTGTGTATGGGGTAAGATTGAGGAAGTTGGGGTAGATTATGGCTGTTCCACCTACTTTATTTTTTATTTATCTTCTCTAAAAACATTAAAGCCTAGAGGTACAAATTCTGAGTCTTGTATAATGGGTTTGAGTCAAGTTTCAGTGGTGGTTAAGATATCAGACTTGCATTGGCTTATCCAGCCATGTAACTCTGTAATTTTGTTGCATATGCTACCAAGGTGTAGTGTAACCAGGTTCAAGATTTTTGTTGGAATTGAGTACATTTGAGTAGGAGTGAGAGTTGGACCAGAATTAGGAAGAATGACACCGCACTGGGAGATGTTGCTGGTGAAGACTTTAAGATGTCATTACTATTTTTAAGGGTATTCATTTTATTTTGTAGTTAGGAGGGTATATTTGTGGAATTATTGGTTTAAAGTAGTGGATTTGGACCTATGTTTGGTAGACTGCGGGAGATATGGTAGCTATTTGGATATAAGTGAGAAATATGGAGGATAGTTGCAGTTGATGTAATGTGCTGCTGTTGTGACAAGCTGAAGGGATAGGAGTAGAATCATAATGCTATGAAAGGAAGTTAGCTGCATGGTTAATATGGAGTGGCTTGACTATATGTGGAGAAAATGAAGAGTGTTGGAATAGATCTGTGGGAGGGAGAAGAGTTAAATGAGGCATAGGGAAATGGGAAAGTGGTTTTGGAGAATGATAGAGATTGAAAAGGTAATATATGAAAAGGTAATATGATTGTCATAGAGATTGGAGAAAATGTAAATGTGGATGAAGCTATCCCAAAATTAAGAGTAGAGGAGGTAAGGTGTGTAGGAATTGGGGGTAGTATAGGGAAGTGGAGTGAGCTCAATGGTAGCAGGCCCACACCAAAAGCTCGTAGATAAAGTCCTCAAAAAACAATATTATGACATTTCTTGCATTTATTTTAATGATTTCCAAATAGTTTGCAGCAAAAGACTATATTTATGATGAGTTCACTGTCTTATAGTTAATTTAGAAAATAACTCAATAGCTTTGGATATAAATTTTATGGAAATGTAAATGATATAGTAGAAGCACCCAGTTAGCTGAGAAAGAAGAGAAAAGTTTTTTTCTTTTTTGATACAGCAGAGCAAGTGCAGCCAAAAGCTGACACACAAGAGGCACCTGCCACTGGTATTCCACTGATTTTCATGTAAAAATTGTGTGTATAGCACCTACACTGATTTCTGTGCAGAGAATTTCTGTTGGTTTGCAGTGAAAGTTTTATAGTGCAATTTCTGTATACCTAGTAACAGGTACTACTAACTTTTTTTCTAAGTAAGAAAGTATTAAAATTTAAATGGGTCATTTTAGACTGTATAAAAAATTAACTTAAATTGAATCGGTTAATTTGTTATTCATTTAATCAAAATGGTCATCTTGGATCCTTATCAGTCCTGACTGACTCTGGCCACAAGGGCAAAAGATAAATGCAAAATAAACAAATAATTATATATATATATATATATATATATATATATATATATATATATATACATACATATCTGTCTATATATATATATATATATACACACACACACACACACACACATATCTATATATATATATATATATATATATATATATATATATATATATTTTTATATATATATATATATATATATATATATATATATATATATATATATATATATATATATATATATATATATATATATATAAACTCTTTAGCCATTGAGTCAACCAGTATGTTTTTGGAAGTCGAGGGGAACTAGAGTACCACAAAAAAAGACTCAGACAATGAGAAAGGTGCATACTCCAAACAAACAGTGACTGGGATCAGGATTGAACCCTGTACTCAGGAGCTGTGGGGCAGATGTCTAAGCTATTGCGACATTATGCTGCTTTTGGATATGTTCTTTAACTGTTTCTGTGCCTCTTGCTCCTGTTCATCATTTGGGTATACAGCTCCTCCTGAGGGGTGAGTACTCTGCAGGTTTCTGCTAAACATTAAATCCTGCCTCCTGATTAGATGATTGTGCTGCCACTTACTGGAGTACAGAAGATGTTTTTTATATTGATCATTGCTGCAATACTCTTAACTATATGGGTTATATCTTGGCAGCTTCCAAAACTTCACAGAGCCTTCCACATGCCCAAACTGTTAAGCAGCTTGAGCTGAGATGACTAAGACACGTTTTGGTGCTAAGCCCTTTACAACCACTGAAGAATATGCTCCTCTGAGGCTTTTGAGGATGGATGGGCAGCTTGTACTTTTCTTTGCTGAGCAGATAAGTTCCCTTTGGGGGGAAAAACTTCAGTTTTCTTTAATTTTATTAATATTTTATTAACTTTTGCCTTCTGGAAAGTTCTTTTAAAGCTAGTTGTGTTGTTATTTAACAGACTGTCTTGAGACTTATAGTTCTTTTAAATGGAGCACTTGGTCCTTTCTGTCACTTTAAAAGTAGTGTAAACTGAAAACATATTTTCCATGGAGAAATTGTGTTTATTTTTCAGTTGTGGAGCTGCCATAGTGTTTTACTGTGTGTTTTCTGTTAAAAAAGTCATTTACGTGGACTGGTAGTTTTACTGGAATTTGCTGCTTGTCTTCCCCAGGAAAGAGGCAGCATTTTTGGCTTGACCGTGGAACAGACTATCAGTCCCATTGTCAATCCTTCTTACAGGCACAAATAGAAAAAGTTAAGCAAAACAGCCTTTACCAACATAGCAGGCTCTCAGTTGGCCTCATCTGCAGGTGGGTGACTCTGTTGTGACCATTTGTTGCACCTAAGACCATTCTTCTTTTTCCCAGGATCCCTCTGGTGTAGCATCTGCTGCAGTAACTCTGAATCAGGGGTTATCCACATCCTATGCTGCTGTTGGAGATCCCTCAGAGGACAATGGAGAGCCACTCCTGTCAGTCCTGGGAGAGGGAACAGGGAAGGTTTCCCTGTTGTATCAGAATGCTATCACCATCCCTTGGGTAGCAGCTGATGCCATTTGTAACACAGTTGGCCCCAGTTTTCCTGTCAAAAAGAAACAGAAAACCAAGCATAGTTAGTAGTTTACTGGGACCGGCTCAAGATTTAATTCAGGCTATTGATCCTTCTTGTAAAGTAGTTTCTGATAAAAGATTAAGGAATTCAAGATTCTGAATCTGAACAGGAAGATGCAAGACGGATTCAGGGTTTTGTCCTCAGATTTCTGATTCAGACTCAAGGAGAGCTAAGTTTCTGATTCTCTCTGTGGGGTTTCTTTCTCTGAGACTGTTGCTAGAATCTCCCACTGTTTTCTTTGGGAGAACACAGAGGTTTCTCATTCCCTCAGAAAATACCATCAGTTGTTACATAATGATTTCCAGAACCTACACCCATTCCTCCTATCCTAACGTTTTAGAGGATGTGTGTCTTATTGCCAGTAGTTTTCCCGATAGTCCCCTAGCTGTACCTAAAAAGGTATACAGGTTATATCATGACTCAGCAGCTATATGTCAATCCTACTCATTCTAATAAGGATGGGAATATTATTGATAGTTATGGGAAAAAAGTGTATTCTTCTGCAGCTTTGCTTTTCAGAATTTTGAATTGTTAGGCTTGTGTGGTTTGTTCTGGAAAATTGTAAATGTATGAGAAATATTTTATATATACTTTCTTCTTGTGAAATAAATCTGCTTTAACTAACTAAGTTTCTCCTATTGCACAGATGGGTACTCATTGTTTGGAGTGTTTGTGTATGACTCTGCTGATACTTCTTCCAGGGCTGTGGCCACTGGTACTGTTATAAGGAGGTTTGCTTGGCTGCATTTTCAGAACCTCCCAAAATGATGTAAAAATGAGACTTTAAATTCTTCCTTGGATAGAGATTTAGTGGTTGGCTCCTCTGCTGCAGAGGTGATCAAAAAGTGTGATGAAAGGGTCAAGCTGATCCAGGGAATCTGTAAGAATTTTGCGCCCTCCTTTTCCATATTGTAGGTATTAAAAACAAAACAGAAGAAACAGCCTCGACAGAATTCAAGTCAACAGACATTTAAGAAGAAATAGCAAGGGGGTTCCAAAATTAAGTTTAAACCTCCCAAAACCAAGGACAGTCAGACATGTCTGAATTTCCATTGTTCTGTTTGGCAAAAGATTGTTTCAGATGACTGGGTTCTGAAAATCCTTTCCAGGGGTCATTCCTCATCCTGCAGATCAAAGTATCAAAGTCTTTTGTTTCCACTTGGTGTTCATCATATACTGCCCCAAGAAATGGTAGATCCAGTTCCTCCTTCCCAGGTAGCAGAGGGGTTATTTTCAAGGATGTTCCTAGTGCCAAAGAAAGAAAATGCTTGGAGACCTGTTCTGGATCTTTATTTTTAAATCTGTTTATGATGGTGCCCAAATTCAAAATGTTGTCACTTCACAAGCTATTACCTCATCTTCCTCTTTCAAGTTTCCTGGTAGTAATAGACATAAAACATGCATATCATCACATACCTTTTCATCTGAATCGCATTATTTGTTCTGTGCCTTACCTTTTGGACTATCCACTGTACCAGGAGTGTTCATAAAGTGTCTAGCTCTGATGATAGCTCATTGTAGGCTACAGGGTAGCCACATTTTTCCATATTTAGATGACTTGCTTATCTTTGCAGTCTTTTTCAAGGTGTCAGGAATGTCTCTCTTGTGTGAGTGATCTCTTGCACAGTCTGGGATTCCTAGAGAACATTCAGAATTACTTTCTTGACTCCCTCACACAGAATTGTGTTCCTGGGATGTCAACTAGTCACCTCATTTCAAATAGCTTTTCTTCCACAGGAACCTCTATTTCTGTGTTTCCTACTCATTTTAGTCACTGTGAGGAAATACCTCAAGATTTTGGGTCTCATGGCATCTTTAATTCTCATAATACCCCTAGTAAGACTCCAAGGAGAAAGATACAATGGTATTTGAAATTTCTTTGGTCCCAGCATCAACACCCGTTATCTTTTCAGAAGCCATTGCTGGGGTTTGTTAGAAGAGAAATCTTTTGGTGGAGATGACAGATATTCTTAAATTCAGATCTTCCCTTCTCCCTCCTTGTTCCAAAGGTGTTAGTCACCAGAGATGATTCGGACATTGCTTGGGGAGCAGTTTCAGGGAGGATAGAAGTGCAAAGGGTGTGGAACAGTGCAAGGAAAGAAAGAAGTAGATAAATATCAAAGAGATGCATGCCTGATCAAGGCACTCAACTCTGAGTCATCTTTGCTGCCTGGGACCTCTTCAAGTGGTTACACACACTACCATAGTCACGTGGTACATCAGCAAGCAAGGGGCATCCAGGCATACCCCCTTTGCAGACCAGCCATGTTATTTTGGGATATAACTTTACAGTACAGTCTCACTCTGTATGCATCCTACATTCTGTCAGAGCAAAATTGTGTGGTAGACAAGCTAAGTAGGACCATGGCAGACCCTCACAAATGGAAACTAGATCAGGAGGTCTTCCAAGGTTTGATCCATCTGTGGAGAATTCCTCAAGTAGACCACTTTGCCTCATCTCTGAACAATCAGCTGGCAAGATTCTGTTCTAGGACTTCATGCAAGAAGGCCTGGAAGGCAGCTGCCTTGTCTTTTCTTTGGACAGGAATGTTCCTGTATGCCTTTTCACCCTTTTAACTAATATCCATGGTTTTTCTGAAGATTCAGAAGGAATCCCCAAAGATCACTGTGGCAACTCCCTTCTTGCCCTTTCTGTTGGAAATGGCCATAAGCTTTCTCATTGACTGGTTCTACACACACAGACACATGCACAAGACCAGGGGGATGAATGATACACCCAACATCAATCATTTTCAGTTGACTGCCTGGATGATAGGTATAGAAAAGTTTTTCTAGTTTCCAGCATCCTTTCAGGACTAGTTGTTCTATGAATTTGATGTCTTTTCCATCTGTTCCTTAATCGATGGGTTTCGGATCCATCCTCGGATCTGGATTCATCTGTTTTTCAGACTTAGGATATGTAGCAGAGGCTCCTCACCTTACTCATAATCCTCTGCAAACCCCAACAGTATCTCAGATCTCTTTTGCTGCCCTTTGCATTCTGGTATGGATATTGTGGCTCAAACTAGTCATAAGTGTAAACCTTGTTTTTGTCAATTGTGATAGTACTTAGTACTTCTTTTTTCTGCCTTTTATTATTACTTATTGTATCTTGTCCTCCCCTATTAAAAAAATAAAACATTGTTAATCCCCTTTTCTTGTCCACTTTGTCCACTTGGACTTTTTGTTACTACTGTTAGTTTTTTGCCTGGTATTTTGCCTTACAATTGTTGGTATTCTCCTGTTGTTACCTTTAGTTCTGTAGAGTAGTCTGCATTGCCATAGTTGGCATCCTCCTTTATTTTTTCCTCTGTAGTTTTGTAGTAATTTCAGTTATTTGCTATGTGATTGTTGTTGTCATTGTTTTTTCTCTTGACCATAACAGATAAACCAAGAGGGTTTAAGAAATGTATCTCTTATGGCCATACGATGCCTAATTCTGACTCTCATAGTAAGTATTTCTGTTGTTTGTAGATGAGGATTTTGACATCTTTACTGCCTTCAAACATAGGTCAATGGTCGAGAGTCAGAATAAATTAGTTCTTAAAAGTCTCATTCCTCCATCTGCTTCCTTCTTTGCCTCTGGAGCATCTGTTTCCAGAAAAAAGCCTTCGGTCAAGCACAAAGGGGACAAGGGGCAAAAATACAATGGTAAAGAATCTAGGAAGCGATCCCTTGACCGCTGTCCTTCTTCGGCTCTCAATTCAGATCCAGCTAAGGTGACTAAGGCATTGGATCCATTTGTTCTACTGGATCTGTCTTCTACCTATTCCAGGACTCCCTCTTGTAGGATGATAGGATCATAGGAAGTTACTAGGCTATTGGCCCTGAGGCCCTTACAAGCCTAGCCAAGAATTTAGCCCATGTTCCAACAAGTCAGCACACTATGTTGCTGTCCAGCAGGGACACAGGTGGAATCCCAGGGGTGTATTTTCTGTTCCCCACCCAGTTATCCAGGTTGCCCTTAAAAATGTTTAATGAGGTACTTTGCTTTATGTGGAGAGGGAGTCTATTCCACAGAAGGGGGAGTCTCTGGGACACAAATCTGACCTGCCAATGAGTCCTATTTATGTCACAGACCAGGTTGAGGTGTGGGTTATGTGAGTGGAGCTTGACTTGCGGATATGCAGCAGTCCCATCAGGGTGGGTCTGAGATTGCTTTGTATGCCAGACAGAGGTCATCTCTGAGGAGTCTGTAGGAGACTGAGTAGAGGAACAGGGCTTTTAGCCTATCTGTGTAGGGTAGATGTTTGAGACCTTGGATTCTCCGGGTGAGGAACCTCTGTGGTCTCTCCAGCTGCTGCATGTGCTTTGTGATGTAGATGCTGAAAGGGGAATTGTACACAATAATAGGTCTTATACGGGAAGAATACAGGGATGTTATGACCACCTTGTCCCTGAATGAGATATCCTTACTAATGAGGTGGGCCATGTAGAAAGCTTTCCATACAACGGAAGCAATATGATGGTCAAAAGTCAGATTGCTATCAACCTGGGTGCCCAAGTCCCTCACAACTGATTGCGGGCTTAGTACCTTATTTGTGGGGATGTGATGCTCCCCAAAAGGGATGATGATGTATTTTTTTTGGCATTTAGTTTGAGGCCATGTTTCTGACATTAGTCATTTGTTTGGGTGAGACCCTCTTGGAGGATGTCCACATCCCTAGAGAAATTGATAACAGCACCCAACTTGCAGTAATCTGCAAACTTGGTCAGCCATAGCCCACTAGATTTGGCCTGCACCTCTGAGAAGTATATCCCAAACAGCAGAGGCCCCAAGAGCGATCCCTGGGGTACACCGCTTGTTACGGGTCTACTGCTTGAAGTGGCTTCCCATGTTTTGACTTGGTAGGATCTACCAGTGAGCCAGTTTGCTACCCATCTGGTAACATATGGCTTGATGCCTAGTTGAGAGAGTTTATTGTACCTGAGTGGGCAATAGTATCAAAGGCTTTGGCCAGGTCAAAGTAGGTGGTGTGCACTGTCTTCTCCTCATCTATGGCCTTGGTGAATGTCTCAAAGTCGTCGACCAGATTTAACAGGCATGACCTCCCCTTGACAAAACCAAACTGTGTGGGATCAAGTGTCTGGAGATTGCCAACGTCCTTGTTAATGAGGTCCATGATAATCTGCTCTATAGGGAACCAAGATTTTTCTCTGGAGCCAGTTGCTTCTAGGTTGCATTCCTCCTTCTTACAAGAAACACCAGTCAAGAGAGTTTTTGGACTTCCTTCCTCATCTTTGTCTTTCAGGCCTGCCAGACGTTTGTAAGAGGCGGATGTTGACAAAATGACGAGGAAGTTCCTGAGGATCCAGATACAGTTGGGAATTCTCCCTGCTGCATTTCCCTTCGGATCTGTGAACCTTGAATCATCTTCCATCCCTATTGCTACTGATACTCCGATCTTTGCCCTGGTTTCAGATACCTTGGACCTGAGACTTCAACGGTTGTCCTCATTGGATCCGAAGTTGTGGGTTTCTTCGACTCCAGCATCTTCTCTGATCCAGCTGGCTGCAGTCTCAGTGAGGCCAGTTGGATCTCAGACATGACGCTTTAGTGTCAAATCTGGAAGGAGGGCCCAACCCTAAGGTTTTTAGAGCTGTTTCTCCCCCTTGGATCTTTGGCACTAGACAGCTGAGCTCCAACTTCAGTCTCAAGGTAGAGATGGGAAAAACTCCTTCTATCCCATCCCTGGAGCTTCAATTCTGACTGGGGTGGTTTGGGTTTTCCTTTGGCGTCTGCTGTTGAGGTTGTAGAGAGAGCCCTCTCCAAGTCTAGAGAAAGTACATCCTAGCCCCTCTCGTGTCCATCCCCTCCACAGCTGTTGGCCCTGAATCCTGATCCTACTCACTGTGTCCCATCAGGGCAGCCGGTGCATACTAACTTTGATGCAGTCCTGGTTCAGGACTCCCTTCAGACTTCTAAGTCTTACCTAGAACATCCCCCTTGGCAGCTCCTCAGAAGCATAAGTGTAAGAGGCACATTGAATCCACACAGGAGTCCCTCATAAAATATAGGGATTTTGATGAATGGGATACATTCCCCATATCACCCCTTGAGGACTTTTCCTTCAGAGAAATTCTAGAATTTTTGAAACAAAAAAGTGTTTCGTCTTCTGAAACTCCTTCTCAAGAGGAATCTGTTTATTGTACAGCTTTTGATACTGCTCAGCTTCTTCCTGGTTGGTCCCACAGCTGATTAGATGATTACGTCTTTTCTTATTGGGCATGGAAGGAACCAGTTGTGGCAAAACTGATTCCAAGAAAACCCAATAAGTACTTAGTAGCCTCTAAATATTGCACTCATTGAAGCAAAGGTCTAGCTGTGGATGCTGTGGTGGTAGCGGCAGCCACCAAAAAGGAGCTCACTGAAGAGAACTCATCTGTTCGCTCTCCTAGTAGAGAGTTTCGGGCCATGGACAGATATAGGAAGTGTGTTTATGCTTCAGTGACTTTGGCCCTGAGATCACTGAATTACTTGGCACATATGACGAGGTTTCAGAGGGACTTGACTAAGGGACTTTGCAAGTCCCTCCCTGGGTCCATGTCTATGGAAGACAAGAATACCTTGTATTCATATCTGGTCATCCTGCAGTTCCTTTCTAATGCCGCCATGTGTCTGATTTCTAATGCAGTGAAAGCTGTTTCTAGAGCTGCAGGCACAGACATTATGATACAGAGATATGCCTGGATGCCGTTGTGTGATTTTGCGGAAGCTTTAAGACGTTCTTCATCAATGCTTTTTTTTGATGGATTGACTCTTTTTGGCCCCAAGATCAAGGACACTCTCCAGGAATGAGAAGGATGGGAAAACTCTTTCTGCCATAAGTATACATTTTTCAACCCCTGAGAGGACCTTTTCCAGGAACCAGAAAGGGGGTGAGAAAATCTGGTTCCATAATTCTCAAGGTTTTTCCCAAGACTGAGCCAGAGGGTGGGGTGGGGGTACTCCAGTGGTAGACGTCACCCTTGTGGCAGAGGAAGTTTGCAGAACCAATGCTTTAGAGGTCCATTCACCAAAAAGCTTCATCGGTACTCCTGAACTTTTGCTCGACTGCTGCACCTTGGAGCCAGTTGAAGGGTGCTTATTTCTGCACCCAGAAGCCTGAATATCCATCACTGAAAATGCCTGGGTGCAGTCAGTGATCACTAGAGCTATCACATCCTTTTTCTTAACATATCTCCAACAAGAAAGAAACTCCCCAATGTTCTACCCACCAAAGAAGAGCAGCAGCACTGGAAATGGAAAACCTGCTATCAGAAAGAGTCATCCAAAAGGTCCCACCAGATCAACAAGGGTTCAGAACTTATTCAAGGTTTTTTTTAGTGCCAGAAAAGAATGGGCACCTTTGACCAATCCTAGACCTGAGTTGAAGGATAACTGGCTGTGCTCAATAGATCTGAAGGTATCACATCAAAATAGACAAATGATCCAGAAAGTTTCTACACTTCTGGCTGGGAGCCAGTCACTTTAAGTTCAGGGTCCTGTCCTTTGGTCTCACCACAGCCCCCCGTGTGTTCATCAAATGCCTGGCAATGGTGGCAGCTCATCTCAGACTATAAGGGTTCCAAGTGTTTCCATGTCTGGATGACTGTCTCCTCACCACTCCCAAAAAGCATCTCTTAGTCTGCAGCAGGGATCTTTTCCTTCAACTTTGTTCCAAACTAGGAATTACAGCAAATTATAACAAGCTACAACTTTCCCTGACACATGTCTTCTCCTTCAACTTTGTTCCAAACTAGGCATTACAGCAAATTATAACAAGCTACAACTTTCCCTGACACATGTCCTGGAGTTCATAGGTGCACACTTGGATTCTACTTTCCAAATGGCAAGACTACAATGAGCTAGACTGTGTACACTACAAAATCACTGTTTTCCTTTAAATCCCTCCAGCCAGGTTGGTGCTACAGCTTCTAGGATCAATGGCAACATCTGTCATTCATGATGTTCATCGTGTTTCACTGTTGCAGTCATTACACTTGGATTATCCTGCTAGCAGGCTACCCGCAGTCGGCCTGAATTCCAAAGTCCTGGTCCGACGTCGGTTGCTGTCGTCTCTTCCCTGACATCAGTGTGCCAGGGGTATAAAAGATGCAGCCAATGCCATTTTCTTCAGTCTTTCTTGCCGCGCGGTGCCCGAAGCAAAAGCAGTTTGCAAGTGCCGGTCGGCCGACTCCTGAGATTTTCAAAATTGAATTTCAGATCCGAAGTCTTCAATAACACTAAGTACCCCGTTGGGGAAACTTTTTCTTGCTCCAGACCAATGTCAGTAAAAGTTAACAATTGTATTTCTTGTGGGAAGCAAATACCTCATAAGGATTTTCATTCTTACTGTATTCCTTGCCTAGGCCCTGACCACAACATTGGTAGTTGTCGGTTTTGTGCTAGATTCAACCAACACGCTCTTAAGCGTAGGTTCGATTTTGCTTTACATTACTTTGGCCAAAGGTTTAACTATATAATGCCATCGGAACAACCAATGACAGGAGTTCATAAAAAGCGCAAGGACAAAGAAAAGGACAGGCATCCGAGGTCCATAACCGACGACGAAGCCTGTTCTAGGCCAGTCGCCAGTTCGCCGATTCTCAGTGAGGCGCTTTCGCAGCCCCTGACACCCGCTACCTCAGAACCACAGACCGCCTCCAACTCCCACGTGGAGACAACTAGGCCTCTGGAAACTGAAGGTATTGGGCCTACGGAAACTATTCCCTCAGATGGGTCCAGAGCCGCTGAGCAGGCATCGGCTTCTGAGGGTGTTTTCAGACCTACACAGCTTACTATCAAGACCACTTCAGCAGCCAAGGCAAAGTCTAAAACACCTTTAAAGACAAAGAAACAAGTGCAGCATTCTCCTGGACAGTCATCCACGCCAAAGAAACAGATGCTTAAAATGGCAGAGGACCTAATTACTTTGATCAGGGGTTCCCATCCCCCTCCTGATAAAAGGCCTAGACAAGACACTGACTATGACTCCTCTAACCAGGTTTCTATTTCCTCTGATTCCTCTTCAGAACACGGATATTCTCTTCCTCCATATGAGGACTCTGACGCTGAAGAATCTATCCCTTCAGCCTCTCCTCCTGAGGATTACTCTTTTGGGGAAACCTTGCATGAGGGAGCATTTCCACTGGGAGAGCCAGGATTATTCAGAATCCAAGAAAAGGCTCAGAGACTTTCTTTTACTGCCTCAGCACAGGCCCCTTGCTACCCCCCCTGTACTAGATATTGTTGATGATGTTTTTTCTGAATCCAGTTTGTCTCCTGATTCTTTACCCCCTGCACCAATCAAGCCAGATAGGTACTACAGGGTTCCAGATTCTCATAAATTTCTTTATAAAAACCCTGCTGCTGACCCAGAAACAATTTCTCAGGGTCCCAAAGGGGTCAAGGCTTCCACTGCAAAAAACCCTGTTCCCTCTGATAGGGATTCTAGAGCACTGGACAGATGGGGAAAAAAAGTTTACACCTCTGCTACTTTAGCTGTAAGGGCTTTAAACTGCCAGTTTCACATGCTTAAATATCAACAATACCTATTGTCTTTGCTAAAACAGAAAATGCTTACAAGCTCAGAATGTCCTGAAAATAAGGAAATGCAGGATTTATTGCATGCAGCTGAACAAGTGGGAAAGCATACTTTGCAATGTGGTTTTGATTCATTAGAGGCTTCTTGCAGAGCCACAGTTACAGGTTCTGTCATTCGAAGGCATGCTTGGTTAAAAGAACAAAGTTTACCTGATCATGTTAAAGCAAAATTATTGGATGCTCCATTACAGCATGATACTTTGTTTGGTGTTAAGGCAGAAGAGGTATTGAAGAAAATGGAGGATAAAGCAAAATCAATGCAGACAGTAAAGGATTTCTTACAGGTTCAGCCACCCAGATTTAGCAGGAACTGGTCTTCTAAAAATTGGTCCTTTCCAGTGTCAGACAGGCCACAAAGAGGCAGATACAGACACCCAAGAGGCAGATCTCAGCCCCAAGGCTCATACAGACCTAAACAGCGGGGTGCTTCAGCCCCCAAAGGCAGAGAAGACAAATCACAACCTTATAGGAAATGGTCCCAATGACTTTCCTCTTCCTATGCCAAGCACTTACCTTTTGGCAGCACCCTTAGGGGGGAAAACTAGCACTTTTCTCACAAAATTGGCACATGATCACCCAGGACAAATGGGTACTGAATATTGTTTTTCAGGGTTACAGGTTCCACTTTCACACCCTACCAAGGTCAAAAGGTATGCCAGACCTGCCACACAATCAATGGGCAGAGGCACAAAAACAAATTTCTGCTTTCATGGACATGAGGGCTATTCAAAATGTACCACAGCAAGAGCAGGGGCAAGGATTTTACTCAAGACTTTTCTTGGTACCCAGAAAGGACAAAGCTTGGAGACCAATACTGGACCTGTCTACTCTAAATACTTTCCTGGACGTTCCAAAATTCAAAATGTTGACACTGCAGCAACTTCTACCCATGCTGGGCAAGAAGGCTTGGCTAGTTACTTTGGACCTCAAAGAGGCATACCTGCATGTCCCAATCGGATAATCTTGCAGAAGATACCTCAGATTTATAGCTGGTTCAATGCATTACCAATTCTCTGCACTGCCCTTTGGCTTATCTACTGCGCCCAGGGTCTTCACAAAATGCCTGGCACCTGTAATTGCTTTTTGCAGACAAAAAGGAATTCAAATATATCCCTACTTGGACGACTGCCTTATTCAAGCAGAGAGCAAGAACATTTTACTAAAGCATGTGGCGTTTGTAAAATGATTACTAATTTGCCTAGGGTACACAGTAAATGAAAAGAAATCAAAACTAGTGCCCTCTCAAGAGATAATATTCCTGGGTGCAAGCTTAAATACAACTGCCCAAATGGCTTATCTCACGCCAGACAAACAAAGGCAACTGACTCATTACTTTCAAATGATGGCAACAAAGACCCAGCTACCTGCAAGAAAAATTCTGCAGGCTTTGGGCTTCATGGCATCCTGCATCCTGCTAATTCCATATGCAAGGCTGCATATGAGGAAGCTACAATGGTATCTAAAAAGTGTTTGGACTCAACATTGCCACAGCCTGGAAACAATAATTACTATCATTCCCTGCCTGCAACAAGAGTTTCGATGGTGGGCACTGGCCTGTCACCACAACAAGGGACAGCCTTTCACTTTACCCACAGCCAGACAGACACTAACAACAGATGCATTGGATTATGCCTGGGGAGCACACATGGCGGGAAAATGTATACAGGGCATGTGGCCCACAGACCAAATGCATCCTCATATCAATCAAAAAGAGATGCTAGTTGTACAGAATGCCCTGACAGCCTTCAAGGATCTACTACATCCAGGACAACTACTGCTAAAGACGGACAATACTACAGTCATGTGGTACATAAACAAGCAAGGGGGCACACATTCCTACCCCCTCTGCAGGCAAGCCATGAATTTGTGGAGCACAGCACTGACCTATCAAGTACATCTGCAGGCACAATTCCTGCCAGGAAAGAAAACTACTCTGGCAGACGAACTAAGCAGAAACCTCATGGACCCTCATGAGTGAAACTAGATCCACAAGTCTTCAGCATGATAACAAAGAAATGGGGATGCCCAGACATAGATCTATTTGCCTCCCCTCACAACTGCCAACTACAGAGATTCCGCACAAGGACTTGTCACTCACAAGCATGGAAAGTGGATGCTCTATCATTCAGCTGGAAAACCATAACAGTTTATGCCTTTCCACCACTGCCTCTCCTGCCCAAGGTACTCCTAAAAGTCAGACAAGAGAAGCCAAAAATGATTCTGATTGCCCCAGACTGGCCACACCAGCACTGGTACCCAATCCTAAAGAGCTTGTCTCAAGGGCCAGCCTGGACCTTGCCTCAAATTCCTCATCTTCTGACCCAATAAAACAATCAGATCCTGCACAGCCAACTCAGAACCTTAAATCTGGCTACATGGCGAATAATATAGCCACTCAGAACACACCTCTCTCTAAAGCTGTTATGGATGTCATTTTGGAAGCCAGGAGGCCCAGCACCAGGAAATCTTATGCAGAAAAATGGAAGAGATTCTGTGCTTGGAACCAGGCATAAAGACTTGAACCGCTTGTTCCAAATATTCCTCAGATTTTACAATACCTAACTGAGATGCTGGACAAAGGCCTATCTTTCTCATCAATTAAGATCCATGCCTCTGCCATTTCAGCTCATTACAATACGGAACCTCCTATTTTCTCTCATCCACTGTTAAGACAGTACCTCAGAGGAGCAAAAAACATAAGACCCCCAAGGAGAGCACCGATACCTACATGGGACCTCAACTTTGTCTTGGAAAAGCTCACACTGCCTCCTTTTGAGCCAGCCAGTACAGCTGAGATAAAATTCTTATCATGCAAAACTGCTCTGCTCCTAGCAATAACTTCAGCAAGAAGAGTCTCAGAGTTACAGCCATTAATGGCAGTGGAACCTTTTATAATTTTTCATCCGGACAGGGTTTCTCTAAGGACAAATCCAACATTTATGCTAAAGGTAGTATCCAGTGTGGCTCTTAATCAAACCATTCATTTGCCTACTTTTTACCCAAATCCCCAGAATAAAGGGGAGAGATGTCTGCACTCTTTGGACATACACAGGCAGCTACGCTTCTACTTGGACAAAACAAAACTTTCAGAAAAACTGAGCAACTTTTTGTGGCATACGCTGCAGTATCACAAGGAAAGGCTATTTCAAAGCAGACTATTTCAAAATGGATAGGACACTGCATTTGTTTCTGCTATGCCCAGCATGGCAAATCAGTGCCTAAGAATATTAGGCCACATTCTACCAGGGCAACAGCCACATCAGCAGCCTTTCTCAGAGGAGTACCAACCAAGGAAACTTTGGAGGCTGCAACTTGGAGTTCAGTGCACACTTTTACCAAGCACTACCACTTACCTCTTTACTCTAAATCCAGAGCAGGCTTTGCCACTGCAGTTCTTCAGGGCCTCATAGCCACTTCTAATCCTATTTAGACCCAGCCGCCCAACCTCAGCTTTGGGATTCAACCCAAGTGTAATGACTGCAACAGTGAAACACGATGAACATAGTACAGTTGTGTACCTACCATAAATGTAGATGTTCGAGTGTATTCACTGTTGCAGTCCAGGTTACCCTCCCACCATCCCCCTTTCATTGCTGGGACTTATCTGTACTTCTCTATTCTATACAACCTATGTGGTGTATTTGCTTGTAGAGGAAGGTAATGTTTATGTTAATGCATGCATTGTTATTTGCAAAATTCTTAGCCTACCCTTTTGGGAGCACCTGACATCTGGGGCAAGAAAAACTGAAGAAAATGGTGTCGGCTGCATCTTTTATACCCCTGACACACTGACGTCAGGGAAGAGGTGACAGCAACTGACGCCGGACCAGGACTTTGGAATTCAGGACGACTGCGGGTAGCCGGCCAGCAGGATAACCCAAGTGTAATGACTGCAACAGTGAATACACTCGAACATCTACATTTATGGTTGGTACACAACCGTACTTTCCCATGGCAAAACTCCAAGATTCTGTAGGAGAGTTTTGCAATGGACATTGGCAGTCAAGTGGCCAATCAGTTATCAACTCATTATGTTCCCCGTTTGCCTTACCAAAACCTGCAGAGACTGTGTAACTTGGTGGATTCAGTTATTTGAGATTTCTCAGGGGTGCCCATGGTGACCACAGATGCTTCCCATTTGGGGTGGGGGGCATTATTTAGAGAAGAGGTCAATCTTCATATCATTATCTTAGAGATGTGGGCAGCCCTTTTAGCCATGCAGGCCTTCTAGGACATCCTCCTTCTAGGGTTGATATCCATTCAGATGGGCAATGTATCAGTGGTCTGGTACATCAACAAATGGGGCAGCATGCTCCTATCCTTTGTGTTGAGAAAAGACGAATGTGTGGCAGTGGGCAGTTTCTTCCTTTCACTTTCTAATAGCAATGCACATACGGGGGAGATCCAGTAGCTTAGCGGACAGGTTGAGGTTTATCCTATTTCCTCAACCCAACAGTGGCAAAGCAGATTTGTTATCAGTGGGGCCAACCATGCTGCAATCTTTTTACTTCTCCTGCCAATTCCAAATGCACCATGTTCTTTGCCCTGATCCCTCCAGAGGGGTCACCAAGAGATGCTCTGATACATGGTTGGCCTTCCGGTCTTCTTTACGCATGCCCACTAACCACTCTAATCCCACAATTTCATCAAAATACATCTCGACAGAAGAGCATGGTCATCCTCATTGCCCTGTTCTGTCCTCAGCAAGTGCGGTTCCCCTTCCTTTGGCCTCGTTTGATACATCTTCCTTGGGTACTGGATCCAGATCTTCTGTCTCACATGTCGGGGATCCTCAACCAGACATTCGGGCTCTCAAATTGACTGCATGGTTTCTCCACTTCCAATGATGGCTAAGCAGTCTACACTTTCTTCAAATGTAGTACATATTCTCACATCATCTCACAAAGACTGAACTAGGAAAGTCTACAAAAGTAAATGGAAAGGTTTCTCTTTGGGCTTCTGAGAGATATTTTGACCATTTTTCTGCCCCAGTCTCAGCAGTGTTAGAATTTCTCCCTTCAGTTTTTCATGATGAAGTCAGCTGCTCCTCAGTCAAAGTACATTTAGCTGTAATTTCCAGTTTCCCCATGTGTGAGAATCACTCCTGTCAGGCCTCTCTCAAATTATGTGAAGCCTTCCTCAAGGGTACTTTCCTTCTGAGACCACCTATCAAAGATCCCATCCCTTCTTGGGATCTTTCTGTTCTGTTGCAAGCACTAACTCAGTCTCCGTTTGAACCAGTAGCAGGCCTAAAGTTTTTGCTTGCCACGAGTTTAGCAATGGCAATGTTGGATCCAAGGGATCAGATCTGAACCCATCAGTTGATGAAGAATGAAAATGGACAACACAAATGGAACGTTATGGTGAGTACATGATTTCTTTTTATGTACTCACCATAACGATGCAGCTTGTTGTCTCTTTCTGTCCTTCCTCAACCTCTCACCCTCAATTCCCCCTTCCATGTCATGGAACATTTTCAGTCAGACTTCTGGTATGTCCATCAGGGTACTTAGAATGTTGCTATCCCTGCTACAACTCCAGAGTAGACTGCCTGAGTCCCTTTTACCTTCTCTGTCTTTCTCATTGTACATATATATTGTAGCCAAACTTGATCTGGGGTACTTTTGGGGTTTGCAGATTATTGTGGGTAAGGAGAGGGACCTGAGCTATGAATACAGAACTGGAAAACAGCCAATGTCAGATCCAAGGATGGATCCAACACCCTTTGGTTGAGGAAATATGAAAAGGGACAACACAGATGCATCATTATGGTGAGTATATTAACTTTTGTTTCTACAGTATTTCTGTGAGTTGTTATCCTGTGGCCTTTCGTATTCCTCTACCAAGGTTCATTGCTCTGACATTTCAGCATGTCTGCCCATAGATCCTCCTATTTCAATCCATTCTAATGTCAGAGTGTTTTTGGAAGGGTTTTTTTGCATAAGAGGGCTCCTAGAAAACTGGTTTGACCCCCTCCTTGATATCTTAATTTTGTGTTAGAGAAGCTAACATTTGCTCCATTTGAACCAGCTAATCTGTCTGACTCGACGTTCTTAACACAGAAAACAGGTTTACTGTTTGCTCTGACCTCTGTAAGAAGGATATCTGAGTTGCAAGCTCTTATGGTGAGTCAACCCTATCTCATTTTCCACAGAGACAGGGTTTCTTTGAGAACAAGTCCTCCTTTAATGCCTGAAATGGTATTCGAGTTTACTTTGTCAAACATCTAGATCAAGCTTTGCTAGGGCCATTGTCCATGGTGCTCCTGGACCCTTCTTCTTCCAGCTCCCAGCTATAGATCTGATGCTCTGACCTCTGCAAGAAGGATATCTGAGTTGCAAGCTCTTATGGTGAATCAACCCTATCTCATTTTCCACAGATACAAGGTTTCTTTGAGAAGAAGTCCTCCTTTAATGCCTGAAATGGTATCCGAGTTTACTTTGTCAAATGTCTAGATGAAGCTTTGCTAGGGCCATTGTCCATGGGGCTCCTGGACCCTTCTTCTTCCAGCTCCCAGCTATAGATCTGATGATGTCTTTTCTATCCATTCTTCAACAGTTGGGTCTTGGATACCATTTTGCATCTGGCTTTAGCCACTTTGAAGCTCTGGATCTGGTGCTCAGGCTCTTCCCTGTACCCATAATCCCATTGTGCAGAATGAACTACCTCATAATTCATTTGCCATCTTCAGTGCTGGTAGGATCTTTGGTACTTTGGAATAGGTCTTAGAAAAACCTTTGATGTGATGTAGTTAATCTCACCTTTATTCTCACTGGTGGGTCGGATCTGATGTGTTGGATCCATCTCGGCCATTTCTCCAGCTCGAGGTCTTCAGCAAATCTCGAGGGTCTTATTCTTTACCCATAACGCAACCCCGTAATTACCCTATATCTCATTTGCCGTGCAGCAAAGAGGTTGGGCACATAACTCTGGGCTAAGTACTTAATTTTTTTCTGTGTTTATATTGTATTACATTGTAGTATTCCCTTTTTCTATTTTTCTAGGATTAGTTTAACTATTTTTCTAGTTCACTACCCTGCTGTTGTTATTTTCCCCTAGTTGACGTCCGTTTTAGTTAGAGGGCATCTAAGGAATGTCCATTTTTAATTAGAGGGCATTATGTACTCATTCTTTCTTCTTTTTTCCTTAAAAAAAAAATATATATATATATATATATATATATATATATATATATACATATATATATTTCCTTAACAAATTCTCCTGTTGTCTGTTCAAATTAGAGGACACTTCCTTATCATTCCTGTGTGTGTGTGTGTGTGTGTGTGTGTGTGTGTGTGTGTGTGTGTGTGTGTGTGTGTGTGTGTGTGTGTGTGTGTGAGACCCGTTAAGTCCATTTATGTCAGAGGACTTATTCTTCTGGCCTGGGAGTAACTTTTTATCTTTGTTCCCTTTCATTTTTTTTTTTTTTTGCTTAATCATGTCACAAAAACAGGATAGTAAGCCTTTAGGCTTTAAAAAATGTGAAAAGTGTAGAAAGAAGAAGCCCCTTAGTGATTCATACATCTTATGTGTGTATTGCTGGGGGATTCTTCTTTTGCAAGAGTCTTGTTCCATTTGTAATCCACAAAATGAAGCAGCTTGTTCCATTTGTCACGATTTTAATCAACGGGCATTAATGGAATGTAAAAACAAGTTTATTTTGAAAGCCTTCTGAAGTCGCCTTTCTGAGAGGCTATATCTCCTGAATATTCAACATCTGACAAACCTACTAAAAGACCTTCATCGGAGTGGAGATCCTCATCGGAGCCAAAGCAGAAAGCTGCAAAGTTAATGGATCCAAAGGCTCCATCGGGGCAAACCTCTCCTAGTTCTAAGGCTCCCTCGGAGTGGGGGGTTTCATTGGAGCCGAGTGTTGTTACGGAGCATAGACATAGGAGCCAATCACCCTCCTTAGAAAAAGTTTCTTCTTGGCTCCCATCTCCACTACTAGCAAGGTCAAGGTCACCTACCCTGTCTACTAGGTCTACCAGGAGCTTATCTGATGAAGATGTGGATAGCGTCGTAGAGAGACTATTGAAGACACCAGCTTTGGCTAAACTACTGTTGGATCCAAGCCCAAAGGAGTCTGATCAGACTCAGCCTCCCTCTTCTGTGACAGTTCCTCCTCCAATCCATCCCTCTGTTTTTGAGCCGGAAGATACCGATATCCAGGTTGTGTCGGTGTCGGGTCTTGCTGTTAGAGCAGGAGACCTCTGGGAGCCGACAACTCCTGGTCAGGTCAAAGAGACATTTCGGATCTCTTCTGATTGGTACTCTGGAATAGGTGTTAGAAAAACTTTGTTATAATCTCAGATAAGGGTTTACCTTAGTTGAACCTCTCAGATAACTGCCTTCTTCCCACTGTTGTTAAAAAAAAAAAACTTCTAATTCTTATATTTAATTTAACTTGTAGTGCTTAGTAGTGGTATAAGTTTTAGATTACCTTTTAGAATAACTGTTATTATAGTTGTTGCTTTTTTTTTTCTTCATTTTTTGACAAGTGCATGAGTTTTGACATTTTAGTATGGCTGACGAGCCCGCTGTGTCCTGCACACACAAGCTCCCCATTTCCAGTACACACAGTGAATGCGTGCATTGCCTTTTCCCTCTCATCTTGATGTGTCCTGCTCAATTTGTGAGGCCTTTGTCAAAGGGCTCTAGCAGAGAGACATAATAAATTGATACTTAAGGCTCTTCATCAGGCCACTACTGGAGAAAATCCCTGTTCAGCATCAAGGAAATCAGTGGTCTATCTTCTACTTCCCCCGCTTCATCTTCCAAGAGCCAGGAAAAATTTAAATCTTCTGACAAGAACAAATCAAAGCTTTCTAGAAAATGGTCCCCAGACCGGACACCTTCATCAGCTCCGGCACCAAAAATCATCAGACCTTCAGAGCTGATGCTTCTTTTAGATCTGATAATTATTGGATCCATGACTCCTCCTAAGTTCTCTCCAGAACTTCTTTCTGTAGGACTTGTTCCCTGATTTTACAAGACAGACCACCATACTCACCCAGGCCCTGTTCTTCAGCTTCGTCCTTTAGATCAGTTAGATCTTTTTGGAGTCTCACTGAAGCAGACATGGATTGAATGGTGAGGCATTTTCTGTGGACCCAGATCAATTTGGGGGTATTCCCGTCTCTGACCACTGTTGGGTCCAGTAAAAACTGTTTTTCTCCATCACCCCCTGCTGGCTCCCTCTCCAATCTGACCTTTTGGATCAGAGTTCCTGGATCTGACTGTTGCCCAGGGTAGATCTGCACTGAAGCCAAGACCACATATTTCATCTACCATGATAAGTTCTCAGACAAAGTCAGTTCCAACCCTATCATAGCCATAGGAGCCCTAGAACCATAATGTTGGCACTGACTCAAACAGGTTATTGCTGGATCCAAGTCTTCAGACCCTGCCCTCCTCCTAGGAGCCTCTGCATTAGATAGTTCAGCTCCAGTGACAGCCTTGGACCATAGCTGGATGGCTTCCAGAGTTTAGCCACCTCTGAGAGTTTCAGTTGTGAAGGCTAAGCTCTCAGGAATCGTTTCAGGCTCCACATTTGAGACTTTTGAGAATGTACTCTCCCAACCTAGAGTAAGGTCTTCCCTGTTGGAGCTGGACCCAACCCTCCCCATAGGATCTCCAAGGGTTTGCAGCCTGCTGTTAGTCCCATTGGGACAGCCAGTTCTTAAGATCCTTGAACATACTCTCCCTAGAGAAACTTCGTATGCTTCTGAGTCCTTTCCTGAGCAACCAGCATAGGAGGTTCATAGAAACCATAACTGTAAAAGGAGACACTTGGATTCCCCTGAGAAATTCCCAACCACTGACACTGATTTCTCTGGGGTAAAAGGTTCCCCCACATCCCCCCTTAAAGATGTCTCATGCAGAGAGATTCTCAAACTTCTTAGACAGAAATGGGGTTTGTCTTCCCAAATTCCACCTTCTGAAGGATTAGTCTTTCTCAAGGCTTTTGGCTGTGGCTGACCTACTTCTTTGGTGGTCCTTCCCACTTATCATTGATTTGATCTCATCCCAAAAAGCCTGATAAAACTGAACAGAGAGTCATGTGCTTTAGACAGATTCGAGAAGCAGGTCTATGCATCATCTACTTTCTCGATGAGAGTTCTTAATTGCCTAGTACACTTCTCTCACTTTCAGAGAGATTTGTTGAGATCTTCAATTCTTTCCCAGCGAGCTTGTGTGCAGATCAGAAAAAAACTACTGATTCTCAGCTTGCTACCCTACAATCTTTATTCAGTGCCTCTGTGTGCCTCATCTCTAGTGCAGCAGAGGGTGCAGCTCGAGCAGCCAGCCAAAGCATATCCATCAGAAGGCATGCCTGTATGCAGTTATGCAACTTTGTGAAGCACTTAAAGATGTACTTTGTCAATGTTCCATATGACAGATCTACCTTATTTTGTCCATAATTGAAGGAAGATATTTCCAGGAGTGAAAAGGATGGTAAATCCCTGTCTGCCACAGGGATCAAATTCTCAACCCCTCAAAGGACCTTCTCCAGAAACCATAAGATGTGGAAGAGAATATGGTGTCAAAAATGTTAGGGGTTTTCACCAGACACTTCTGGACAATGAGCTGTCCATGGCAGAGGGGGAGAATTGTATAATGGATGTCACTCAAGACAGAGGTGGTCCATTCTTGAGAAGCCTTTCCAACACTCCTGAATTGTTACTTGACTGCCACACAGTGGAGGCAGTCAGGGGATGCATATCTCTACATCCACTGACCTCGATGTCCATCACTCAGGACAAGTAGGTCTTGAGAATTATTTTCAGGGACTACTTTATTCCCTTTACTTCCTGTCCATTTTAATCCAAGGAAATTCCCACTATTCCACCCTCACAAAGAAAAGAAATAATTTCAAAGGTAAAAAAAAAGCTTCTCACCATTTGAATCGTCCAAAAGGTCCTACCATACCAGAAAGGAGTTTCGGAGTTTACTCAGAATTATTTTTAGTGCCAAAGAAAAATGGGGACCTATGGCCAATTTTGGACCTAAACTGCATAAACAAGTTTGTGAAACAAACACAATTCCAGATGGTCACATTTCAGTACATTCTTCAATTTTTTTTTTAAACAAGAAACATCTTTATTAAATTACCACTTATGACATAGGCAATCATACATTTATATAAATGCAAACAAACCATACTGATACAATCCCAGTTGCAAGTATTTTACATCACAAACCATATTAACGTAATTCTAGTTGCAAACATTATACATCACTTATAATCCACCTAGTCACTGTCAGTCAAACATTACATAGCTCATTCAAGTCCTACCATCTGTTAAACCTCATTCCTCTGCATATATGTTGTTACCACAATTCCCATTTTTTCCTATGTAATTTGCTCCTACCCTTTTCTAAAGATCCCAATTCCAGTTGTTTTATCTCGGTTACTATATTCACTACTTCTAGTACAGTTGGTTTAGACTTTGATTTCCATTTTCTAGTAATTGCTTTTTTGGTAGCCACCATAATTAGACTCAGCAAGGCCTTACTATGTATAGGCAATTCCGATTCTGTATCATAGCTCAGAAAAATCATTTCCCTAGTTACATCAATCTGGTCATTCAGCATCTCTGACATTGTAGTCTGCAGGGAATCTTTAAAGTTTGACAGTTCATTACACTTCCAGAAAATAAGTTCCACATTACCTCTTTCTTCATCACACCTCCAACATTTGCCGTCTACCTGAGGAAATATTCTCTGCAGTCTGTTGGGTATAAAAATATCTATGCAAACATTTCCAAGTAAAAATCCTAAATCTTCTAGATTTTGGTGCACATTTGGGGGACTTGTGTGTTGTTGTTGTTTGTCTTTTCAGCTTTTCCCGGTTAGGGGTCGCACAGTGGAACTCCGGTCCGCTAATGATTGGCAGTCGATTTTTATGGTGCCGAGTTGCCAGCCCGACACCCAACCTTCAGCGAAGGCACGCCCATTCACGCATGTCTTTCAGAAGCCACTCGACTGCGGGGAGGACATCCAGACTCCACACAGAAGGCACTCCAGCTGAGAATCCAAGAGGAGAACCTCTTGCTGTGAGGCAACAATGCTACCGCTGTACCACCGCGGCTTAGAGTGAACCATGTACAGTGCACAATATGTGCCCCACACTCCAACCAGAAACACTCCACTCTGACTCAACAGAAGTGCAAGCACTTCAACCCAGCAAAAAACTACACAGTGCACATGGAGCCCAGCGCACCCTGCCAAACACTCCAGAAGAACATCGAGCCCCGCCAGAACCCATGCACACACCAGTCTACAACAAAATCTAAACCCCAAGACACAACGATGCAGCTACAAAGCACCAAAACTCAAAACAAACCAAAAACACATCCCATCTGCATCCAAGGTATGAGCCATGCACACGCCACCATCTGCTCAAGAACAAAAACCGAAGACTGCAAATATAGAATATCCATGTCACTCTCTGACAAAGTCCACCCAACTCCAATGCAATCAAGACATATACTAGGTCTTCTTTCGGCTTTTCCCGTTTAGGAGTCACCACAAGACACATACTATATATAATATATATATATATATATATATATATATATATATATGTACACACACACACACACACACACACACACACACACACACGCACACACACACACACCATTGTTTCTGTGAGTTGCTTATCTAGTCTCTCTTCCCAATCTTTTCTAATCTCCTCTGATTGATTCTTATAGTTACTATGCAGTATTTTATATGCTGTACTAATTATTCATTTTTTAATGACAGACTGTGTCCTAGAGTCTACTAAAAACTGTACCAGTGCTGGTCCTTCATTTAGGACACCCCCATTCATTTTTCTTTCCCTATACTCTGATATAAACTCTTGATAGGGAAGGCAATCTCTAACCTGCATTCCAAATAAATTCTTCATGTCTTCCCATTCTATTACCTTTCCATCTCTAGTTATCTGCTGCCAATACCTTGGTTCCTTTGCTAGTGTTCTCCAATAAATTCCAGCCCCCTCTTGCCTATTGTCTGTATCCCTAATTACAGTCGTCTGTATTGGCAAAATCTCCTTTCTCCATTCCCATTATGGCTTAGTTCTTAGAATACTTTCTGCTACTTTATTGATGTAACATTTTGTATGATTATTGTTATACTCCTTAAAGGTCTGCATCCAAAAAACAGTCTATCCTTGTTTCTTGAGTTTCCCCCATTTCAACATCATACCTTTCCACTTTGAATTATAGTTTTCTGCTTGTGCTATGTACAGGAGCTTTAACTTTGTTGCTCTAAAATACCCCACCCCTTCAAATCGGGTAATCCCAGTCCACCTTGTTCTGTTGTCCATGCTCTAACCCTGACTGACATCTTAGTCCCCTTCATGCTCTCTCTACACTTCTCCTCCATACTATTCTTTGATGCTTACTTTGTAATCTATATAAAAAAAAAAATAAAAATTATATATTTTTGTTTTTGTTTATCTCTCTGTTATTGGATATTACCCTCAACCTACTAAATGACTTATTACTATTTTTGTTCTTGCCAACACAGCCAATGTACTGTAACTTACTTGACTAGTTACTATATATTGTATATTCTTTGTCACTACTAGTACTTGGAGCTTTTCTCCCCGGGCCTCTACTGAAAATGGACATATATCCAGTTAGACTAACCCGGTCAACAAATGTAAAATAAATAAAATAAAGAATCAGCTTATCCCACTTTACTCTTGCCATCTTCCCCTCCCAGATAAAATCCTTCAGCTGTTTATTAATTGCTATCCACAACTTCTCCTCTGGTCGATTAAAAATATGCCTGACTTGTGTATATGACTAAAGGGATGAAAAACATTTTAGTTGCTTGTATCTTACAATCCATATCCATATAACAGAGCTTCCCTTTTCTCAGGTTTTTGTATAATCTTTTGTTTGTTCTCTTCGCACATATCCTTCGCTGACACACCAGAATAATTTTTAATCCATACTCCTAAATACTTCATTTTATCATGTCCCCATAACTATGGATATTGCTGAACCAATTCATGTGTGGGTACATAGAGATTTGAAACTGTCTCAAAATGTTCCACAACATTATAATGTCCTTCTCTGGTTTTGTCAGGCAAAAGAAATAGCATCTGCAAATAAAGCCAGCTTTTCTTGACTACCGTATCAGTTATGTCCTTGAATTTCTAAGTCCCTTGTTTTCATTGCCAATGGTTCTAAATATAATGCAAATAACAAAGGGAAAAGAGGACACCCCTGCCTTGTTCCTCTTCTGAAGCAGAAATTATCAGAGAGGATCCACCCACTTTAATTTTCACCCCTGATCCCTCATATATCATGCTAATGAACCTTATAATTTTATCACAGAATGCAAATGCTTCCATTGCCCTGCTCATAAAGTCTATTTTCTTACATTCTGCCTCCCTTTGGATTATCAGTCTTCTGTTAATGTTGTCAAATATTTGCCTTCCCTCCACAAAACCACATTGCTCCATATCTATCAATTGTGGCATCACATTTGCCATTCTTTTAGCCATTATAGAGATTAACACTTTAAAATCATGATTTGGTATTGAAACGGGTCAGTATAGGTTCATAGATTCATAGGTTCATAGATTAGTACTAAGCTAACTGCCCTTGCAAGACATTTTAAGCCTAGCCAATTATCCCTTGTGAAACTCAAACCCTGCACCTTGTGTTTGCAAGGCAAACACCTTAACCATTAGGCCACCCTCCCAAGCTGGATCTGATAAATCTTTACTCTCTTTAGGTATTACAGTTACCACCACTTTCTTCCAGAATGTTGGTACTTTTCCTCCTTTTAAAATACCATTAAACAAAACCTTCCAGATCATTATAATTTTTCCCTCCTAGCTTCCAAACTTCCTCAAAAGTACCATCTATTCCTGTGGACTTTCCTGTAGAATGCTTATACATCACCATTTTTATTTCATCTTTTCCTATCCTGTTAGTAATTGAGCCTCATCTACCTCTAACCTTGGCTTATTTAATTCTTACGTAAATATTTCCATTTGTACCTTTTCTTGATTTCCCTATTTCTCTGCTTTATGCAGACTTTCATAGAATTTCTGAAATATTTCTAATACTTCTACAGGTTGTCTTGTTATAGGCTCTCTAAGCCTGCTGACAGACCTTTCTACTTTCTGTTGCCTGAGTCATTGTCCTAAAAGTTTTTGTGCTCTAGAGTTATTATCAAAAAACAGTTTCTTAACAGCAGTCTTTCTAAACTCATGCATAGTATCGAGGTAATCCCTTATTTTCTGGTCAGCATTCTCATATTGCTCCTGTTCTTTTTCTATGAGATTCCCCCTATTCTGCAATACTTTAACATTTGTCAGTTCATCTAAATAATTCATGTTACTTCTTAACCATAACTCCCTGTGACTTCTGGCTATATCCCACCGTTTTGCTACCAATTAAATGTGATATCCAGCCAATACCTCACTGGACTACCAACAAATAAATGTGACATCCCTAACTATCCTGGGTCAGTAACTAAGGAGCTTCAGTCCTCACTACTGATTCCAGTATGAGACTGTCACTTAAACAGAAGTAATATTTCACAGTTTTCCCCTAAAAGCACAACAGGAACATGATCTAGTTTCCTGGGACTGGACTATATACTGCTGTCCACCCCAAATGTATTTTCTTGTTGCACACTTCAGAGCAAAGTCTCCCAGTTTAAGACCTGTGATACACTAACACTCAAAGTAAATTTAAATCTCACACTTCCAAACACTTCTGGGAAAGTCTGACAGATTTCCCGCTGAGTCCCTTCCCCAAAATACTATGGTAATGCTGCCACCAATCAGAGTGTCTTCATGCCCTTCTGAAAGGGTGTCCAATTACAAAAATTAGATATCACAATAAATGATAGCTATGACCATAAGCGACCAGACCTTTGAAGGGACCTGGGGAGTATCAAACAGGTAGAAGCACTCTCTAATCTCTAAAGAAAAAACACTGATTTACAGCCAGAATGTAAAGTAATGAAAAACATTTAATAGTAAGTAAAAAATGATTACAAGAATGTAAATCAGTATCTTTCAATAAACACCAGAACTCAATCATCAGAAATGTAAAATTAAACTGCAGGATAGGAGTACATTACTCTAGGAAAACTCTATCTTAATAACTAAGCTTTCCTAGTCTAACCAAAGAATTCTGTCCCTGATCTAATCTAGCACATAATAGCAAAGCCAAGGCAAGCTTACAATTTTTTTTATTTGGTGAATTCTCTTTTCTTGGTGTCCACTGAATGCACAACACTTGACAAACTGCTCACCAGTTGACTAACTCCCAGCTCAACTGTCTTAAGCAGTCTCAACTGTCTAATTTTAAAAATAGCAATCAGCTGTTTGAAAAAGTTATTTTCCTGTCAGTCCGCTGTTTAAATAATCATTTATCAACCAAGAACATTCTAATGAAATCACTCACTGTTCAGCTGATTCTTCACAGTGCTTTAGAATGTCCCTCTCAAACATGCGCAGTTAGAAATGTATCAAAGCAGTGACAGATTTTCTGTTTAAACAGGAAAATACTCAACATTTTAAAATGTATTTACATTTTCACAATTAGGCATGCTGGCATACAATACAAATTAATCTGAGAATATGCACAAATCTCCTGCCAGACGTGCTAACACAGATGACAGTGTTTTCAGTTTCTTCACACTCCCTTTCTTTTATTTCCACCCTGTCTTTTAAAGTCCACTTTAATTTTATTCCACTCTCTAGCTGTATTTTCAGAAAAGTATCTGTCTCCTCTAATAGCACCTGAATAATTTCCACTACCCATTCCTTAAATTCCTCTCTTTTCAACAGATTGGTGGAGAATTGCCAGTGTCTTATTTTATTTCGTTACCCTCTGTTTTTATTTTAGTTGTTATTGGCACATGATTTGAAATAGTTATTGGGTGTGTATTAAGACCTTCAATTAAATGCACATGTTCCTGTGAAATGTAAATTCTCTGTAGCCTAGCCCAGTTTTTGTATCTTGGGGAATAATATATAAATTCACTCCTAACTCTGAATTCATATCTTCCATGCCAAATATTTTAATAATTTTCTTCAAAGGTCTACCCTCCTTTGTTGTACTTTTCCTTCTGGGGCCCCCAGACACATCTTCACTGCTGCAAATCAAATTCCATTCCCCACCTGTAAGTAATGTTCTTTGCTGAAAGCTGATTATTTCTCCCAGAATTTTCTGTAGCTCGATTATAGCCAGTAGCCCCTTAGTACAACAAATCTACAGTTAATGGGCCAGATTTACGAATGCTTGCATGGAGTTGTAGAGTAAGACGTCAGACAGCCAATATGTCTGCCAAGCGATCCAGCAACAGCCGGCAGGGGCATGCATGAGAGATTCTAAAGCTACTCTTGCACAGACAGCGTCATGGTATGCAAATTACCTCATTTGTTGCTGAAAGCTATGCAAATGAGGTAAATTTGCAATCCAGTAAACACTAACCTGTCCGTGGAAGAGTAGTGTTATCTGCAGAAATGTACTCCTTTGGTAAAGGAGTACCGTTCTGCAAATAGCTAAAGGGAGCTATGACAGCTCCACATAAAGGATGCATACAGTTGAGGAAGCATGCCAATGGCCAGATATAAGGCCATTGGCATTTATAAATGTTTAAAATTATTAAAATCTAACCTTTTTTTTCCCCGATCTCCGATGTTTAAGCGTAGCGCAGCACCGCGCAAACGTGCGGCGCTTAAAAAAAAAACAGAAAATAATTTAAAAAGAGCCAAAAATAGCCATTTTCACTAAAAAGCTTATCCTGCCATGCAGGTGAATGGCAGGCTGAAGACAACATGGCCACTGAGTAGTGGTTGCTAAGGGGGGAAAGCTCAGTGTGAGAGATGTAATCATGCATTAGTAGGCAATCCTATGCAAATGAGGATAAGGATAGTGAATCCCAATTTTCCCCAGCATGTAAGCCATATCTCAAGAGTGTAAGTGTAGGAGTAGGGGAGTAGTAGAGTAGAATATAGTTAACATCATGAGGGGGGTGTGTCAGAAAGGCTGTAAGCTTATTGGAGCACAGTGTCTTGTGTTTGCCCTGAGTTGCTCAAGATTGCAAGAGGCATGTCTGCAGTTGTTCTTTTTGAAAACCAGAAACCAAAGGCGTATGCCATGAATATATCTGAAATTTCTTGCAAACGTGCACACAGCGTGTGTGCTTGTTTGCACGGCGCTGTCCTGGGCGGAAACAGAAAGGGAAAAGGAAGGAAAAGAAGTAGTAGGAAGTTAACCAAGGAGAACTAGCAGAGCTGCCAGGTGAAATATATCAGAATCAGCCAGTTACACAAGTAGCAGACTAGCCCATCCCAGCCCAGCACTTTAAACTCTGCAAACAGCATTCTTCCCTGTTTTTTTCCAAAGAACTCTGCAACACTGCAGTATACAAAGAGGGAAAGCTTAAAAACTTTAAAGTCAGACAAAATGTTAGGAGCTGCTCTTGCTATCATAAACCAACATGTGCAAGGTGCTGAGGGTGGTGATGTTGTGAATGCTGCTGAGCAACCCACAGTGAGGAGACGGAGAAGAGTGTACATACCCAGGGTAACCTACCAGGAGCTACATGAGCTGGAGATAGTTCATAGGAGCGCTATAGGGTGGACAGAGACCTCCTGCAGCAAATTGTTGAGCTGTGCCGGCCACGCCTCACACACAGAACCAACAGAGAGTAACCCATCCCAGTGGATATCAAGGTATGTGTTGGCCTACGAATACTAGCTACAGGTACCTTCCAGAGACCAACTGGTGATTTGATGGGGATTTCACAGGCATCAGCATCCAGGGTACTGCACCAGTTCCTGGATGCCATGTCAGCACATGTCGGTGAGGACGTATATTTCCCCAATTCCCGTGAGGCATTGGCCAGCAATATGCATCTTTTCCACCAAATAGCAGAATACCCTGAGGTAGTGGGTGCAATAGACTGCACGCACATACACATCAAAGCACCACCCGGTGAGCGGAGTAGGGTCTACATCAACCGCAAGGGTTTCCCATTCATCAACTGCCAGGTCGTGTGCGATGCCCAGGGCATAATAATAAATGTGTGTGCTGGCTGCCCTGGAAGCTATCACGATTCCCACATCTGGCATCTGACGCAGCTGTACCAGAGATTTGCCAATGGGGACATCCCTGACTGTCACCTAGTGGGGGATGCTGGATACGCACTGGAGCCATGGCTGATGACACCCATCAGAAATCTACACACACCCGAACAAGAACTCCATAATGAGGCACATGCACAAACAAGAAACATTATTGAGCATGTGTTTGGGATGCTCAAGTCACGGGTCCGGTGCCTGGACACATCTGGTGGAGCCTTGCAGTACTCACCAACTACATGTAACCAAATTGTCATGGTATGTGCCATGCTACTTTAATATAATCCTGCGAAAACAGCTGCAGCAGGAACAGCATGAGGCAGGGCCAAACAGCCCCCCACTATTGCCAAGACCTGCACAGGCACAGCGTGACTTGGTGGAGGAACAACCTGAGCCTGCCCCAGTAGGCAGAAGGAGGCATGCCCAGTATGCCCTGGCCTTGGCAAAGAGGCAATGCATAGCACATACACTGACTCAGTAGGAACCCTGGAAATGACACCTCTCTCTGACTCCCACATACAGTAAAAGGGATGCACAACTTGACACTACATGTTTTCAAACATGTATAGGGAGTGTACTATGTGCATCCGACATAGGCAGCCCTGCAGCACCACCTGATGCATAAGTGCCCTATTTTAAGCAATATAAAGCACTGCTATGCACATTTTACCAGTATTGAGCATATTTAAATTCAATTGCGCATAGCTGCTCACCACGCTAACCAGCGCAACGTCGGGCAACGTTGAGCAATGTTGGGCAAAGTCAGGCAAAGTTGAGCAAAGTTGGGTAAACACGCTCACACCTACTTTACTATTCCTTAAGCAGTCTGGTCTGCCCAGCAGGAAAATAAAAAGCAGTGACAGGGCTCGAACTCAGGATACTGTGCACTATAGTCACAGTACTGAACCACTAAGCCATGACAGCATTTCACTGGCACAGACACAACTTAACTCACTCACACTTACCAGTTGGGGGGGGTCACATGCCTAACAGCCACAGCCAGCAGGACAAACGTAGACAAATGCAAACACAAACAAATGCTGTATCATGCCTTCTGAAGAGGCATATGAGTAACCTCCCCCCAGGCCTATGCAGACAGATAACAGATTTGGTAGGCTATGAAGTCACAAACTAATATGTGTGTAATTGGAAGCTAAGGTCTGTAGTGCAGTGGTATGCCTGAAGCCAGTACGATAGGCAACAGTACAGACTGAAATGGAGTACCTGACATAGCAGTGCAGGCCTAGCAAATGTGTATAAGTGTCAGGTGAACCATTCATCCTATGTACACCCACAGTAACAGTCAGGTGTGCCCCCCCTGGGTAGAAATGTACAAATAATAGCTGTCCCCACTGTATGTAGAATGACTCTTGGAAGCCCTGCAGGCACACTGTGCTTCCTGTTGATGTACAACACAAATGTGAGCCCTGAAGTAAAAACCAACTTGATTTTCACACACATATAGTATATATGCTCATACTGGGCATGCTCACACACTTAAACAAATTTAGCAAATTTCAGTCAGCAACATACTGAAAGGTCATACTGGGCATGCTCACACACTTAGGCCATGTCTGAGTACGGCAGTGGGCCACACATATCTGGCAGTTGCAGTTCTTACTCCAGACACTTGTCACTATTCACCAATCCTGCCTTCTGCACACACTGATATGAAAACAGACCCATATAATATATTGGATACCTGTCATAATCAAACTATGTACTCCAAGTAAGTTGTTCAAAGAAAGTGAAAAATCAAAGATCATCAATAATTCTCCGATCAGTATCATCAAGAAACAATGAGCACTCCTTACATTATCCAAGCCATGGTCAAAGAGTCCATAGAGAACCATGAAGCTTTCTTTCGCTATGTCATAAATAACAATGTAAACTCGTATATGTTCTGAGTCAGTGCAAACTGTAAATGAATACATGTACATGACTGACATTGCCAATATCTTGTCAGACAGGTTCGTACATATTTACCCCCTTCTCACTGACAAAAGGTCCCATTATCATACCTGGAGATTGTGAAAACCCAGAAATCACATATACAATGGTTAAACAGTTCTTTCCAAACCTAAAAACATGGCATGTATGGGATAACATAGTTTCCCTGGCTGTGTCATATGTGAACTCCAAAACAAACACCCTGCACCTGAACAGTCTGTTGAGACTCACTGTCTGTATAGGATATGAAACTGTTGAATGGGTTACAGCAACGTTTGGCACACTCCACGAGTGTTGGTGCACAACAGACCATGGGAACTATTGTCTTATAAGCCTGATGTGAAAGGCCATGGAGTCCATCATTATGGAACTCATAAACAGAGCTATTGAGAGCCTACAAACACCCAACACTACCCATTTTGGTTTGGTCAGGGGCAGATCATGGTTCCTAAACCTGCTAGGCATTTTTCAAGGCAGTTACCCAGGACATGCATCAATGAAATGAGCTACACACGGCCTACATAGACCTTGAAAAGCTCTTTTCCAACATCCCACACACATGTCATATCCAAAAAATCAACAACCTGTGCATAAACACATATGTCATCTGATGGATTGCCAACTGGGGCACAGATAGATCCCACAAGTTAAGAATTGTGGTCTCCTGTTCAAGCTGGTAACAACTGCTGTCCCCCATGACTCAGTCCTGGGACCCCTCCTGTCTGGTGTATACTTTTCAGAAATACAGTCAAACACCTGACTATGTTTAGCAAGGTTTGTGGATGACTGCAAAAAGGTTGTCAAAGTCGATGTTTGGGACAACAGAGCCATCCTTAAAAAGGGTCTCAGTCAGACAGCTGTGGTACCAAACTTATGGGCTCGAGCTACAGTCATACAAATACCACATAGGTGCCAACACCCTAAATATGGAGGTAATAATAAGGGATCTATGGACACATGTGGATAGTCATCACTTCTTCCAGAAACACATTCACAAAGTGGTTAGAAAATCATGCTATATGTTCCCACAAACTGCCAATATCTTTGCATGTAGGTCAAAGGAGGCTCCCTCTACTCATCAGTCATCAGACCCATCACAGAGTACCTCAACACACTTGCAATGAATCTGACTAGGCACCTTCAGCAGCTGGAAAGACCACTGATACACCTCAAAAAGAGCATTACTGGCCTCAAGCAATTGCCCCATGCAACAAGATTGAATTTAACTCAATCTGTACTCTATTGCATACTGTCTACTCAGGTGTTCTCTGCCCAACAGACAGGTCCATGTCCAATGCAGAATGGATGTACATGTGCTATCTGAAGTAAGCCCAAGCTGACTGTACTACATGCTCTAGGGATATCATCATCATCACAACAATAAATAGAACATGTTGGAGGGATACATTAATAACTCGCAGACTTCCCTTTCTTTGGAACAGGCTCCCTCCCAACCTACATTAAGCTGAGTCCCTCACTGACACTCTTCCAGAGGAGCCCTGATGAGTGTATGTGAAACTGAACTGTCACACCATAGATCTCTTCATCAGCTCTACTACACAGAGGCTTAGGGAACTAACTCCATGGGTGGTGATAGCTGCACACTCTGGCCATACTATGTATGCCTTCAGGCAGATAGCCTATTACCTACCTATGTACCTCTATATACCTATGTACCTCTATATATATATATATATATATATATATATATATATATATATATATATATATATATATATGTGTATGTGTGTGTGTGTGTAGGGGAACACAGTATATTAAGCCAAAGATGGATGGGCAGAGATGTGTGTAAGAGGGTGACCATGACAGGGAGCCATCCAGGACTGTCCCACCCAGCACACATCCCAATGACACAAAAGACATGAGGTGCACATCTCACCCAGTGTACATAACAGCCACCAGTATCTGTAAGCATTACAGTGTATGTGGTCCCTATGCCTGCTGTACAACATGACGGTACAATGAAGTACACATCTACTATCTGTAAACATGTACCTGTCACATAGTCTACTACATACCTATGAACCTATCTTCAATAAGGCATATGTTAGCCTAGGCAAGTTGTGCAGCTTTTGCCACCCCATTGGGTAGTCTCCCAAGCCCTCGTTCTAATAGTTAGTACCCTAAGCCCCTTTCTAGTGGGGCTGCTGATGTGATGGCTGGTGTGAATTGTCTGTTTCCCATCTACTCATCAAGGTTCCTATTGAAGAGTGTCAGCGAGGGGCTCTGTCTGATGTACATTGGGACTCTGTTCCACAGTAAGGCAAATGTCTGGGATGGTACTCTATTCCACCAGCATGTTGTATTCATTGTTGTGATGAGGTTCATATCCCTGAAGTGTGTAGGGCGACTAAATTTTGTTATCTGCAGATGGAGCATGCTCAGCAGTTATGTGTTGGACATGGCCCTGTATGTTAGGCAGAGTGTGCCTCTGAGTAGGCGGTACGCAACGAAGAATAGATTTAGTTTTACCAGTTGTGTTGCATAACACAACTGTTTGAGGCCAGTAATCCTCTTGGTGAGGTACCTCTGTGGTCTCTACAGCTGCTGGATATGCTTAGCCAAGTACATCCAAAATGGTGCACTGTACCCAAAGATGGGTCTGATGACTTAAGAGTAGAGGGCCACCACTACCTCTTCAGATCCTGATGCAAACCCTTTGTTGATTAGGTGGGCCACATAGGATTTCCCAATCACTTTGGCAACATGGTTGTCAAAGGAAAGATGACTATCTACCTGTGACCCCAGATCCCTTATTACCTTGTCAGTTTTAAGGGTGTAACACCTATGTGGTAGTTTGTGTGTACTTTGTTTTCATCAAAGGAGATCACTATGCATTCCTCCACATTGAGCTTGAGGCCATGATTCCGACAACACACATCTGTCTCATAGAGTCCCTTCTGGAGAATATTTGTGTCATCCGGAGAATTTGTTATGGCAAACACTTTACAGTTCCCAGCAAACTTAGTCAACCACAACCCTCCTGTGTTGGCATGTACATTTGAGAAGTCTATACCAAACAGGAGGGATCCCAGGACTGAACCCTGGGGGCCACCAGTTGTTACCGGTGTAGAGTCTGACATGTAGCCAGCAACTCTTAATTTGTGGACTCTATCTGTGAGCCAGTTTGCAATCCATCTTGTGATGTATGGATTCATGCCCAGGTTGGTGAGTTCATCTATGATACCTGACTGGGGAATGGTGTCAAAGGCTGTAGTGAGGTATAGGTAGGCTGTGTTGAGCTTATTTCAATCATCTGTAGCCTGGGTAATGGTCTCAAAGAAATCCACCCAGTTCAGAAGGTGTGATCTGCATATGATGAAGCCAAACTGGGTGTGCTCAACTGTGTGAAGGTTCACAATCTCTTTATTGTTGACTTCCATTATGATTGGCTCCATTGCCTTAAAGAGCAGACTCGTCAGGCTCATAGAGCATGAATGCCAAGGGGTTTTTGTGGCCCCACCCCTGTGGAGTGTAAAGAATGTTGCTGTGCAACACTCTATGGGTACATATCCTGTACAGAGCATGTAGAGAAAGGTGTAGGTATCCTTGATGAATATGGATACATCCCCACCCTATGTGCTATGATCCAGGTCCTGATGCTGGAAGGTATGGAATGAGTAGTATCCTGGTAGTGCCAGTGTGCTGTCTGGAGCCTTGAACTAGGTTTCTGTTACTGCACAGATATCAATATTCTTCATATTGAGATGTGCCTTGAGTGTGTGTATCTGGAGGCTGAGACTTCTGGCAATGAGTAGCATTTAGCTAACTTTGTGGTTATTTGTGTTGGTTATGCGGTTTGGTTTGTCCTGAGTGACCGGTGTTCCACACCTGAAGTCAACGCCTCATTGGTCCCATCTGACCATAAGCTAATTACCCTACATATCCACATTCTGGACCCACCCCCCATTAAGGAAACCATGTTAAAAATGTCTCCAAAGCCAACTTCATGCTTCTTCAGACAGAAGTGCTGAACTTCAGGACACCCATGCAGATGGACAGTACTGTTACGACTACTGAATCCTTCACAATTGCACTTTATAAGCACTTACGTGAGTGTATGCATCATGCTATCCCAAACAGAACCAAGATGCTATCCTCCAAGAAAAGGAAGCCAATCTGGTGATCCCCTGCCATAAACAAACTGCACAACAGAAGGAAGAAACATTTGCAAAAGAGGGTAAAATCCCATGAGTGGAGGAGCTCCCTGGTCAGCCTCAGGAAGAAGCTGCGATCCCTGATAAAATCCTCCAAAGCTAGTTACGAAAACAAAGTTGACACTGATTCTAAAGACAACCACAAAGCATTCTATAGCTATGTCAAGAATCTCAATGGCAACACTCAGATCTGCTCTGAGTTACAGCACAATGGCACTAAATATACAGACCTATCTGATATTGCCAACAGCCTGGCAGATAGGATCAGTGCTAACTTTACCCCCCTCTCACCCATGAAAGAGCACATCTCTATACCGGAAGAATGCAAAGTTGCTGTCATCATGGCTGCACAGGTAAAAACCACTCTCCAAAGCCAGGAACACAGCATCCATGGGACCAGATTACATCCCAGGCTGCGTTCTACACAAACTACAGAATGAACTGGCACCACACCTACATACCATATTCAATCATAGCCTCACCTCAGGCTTTGTGCCTGCTGAATGGTGCACAGCGATGGTTATCCCACTACACAAGGGGGGAGCCACCACGGACCCCGGGAACTAGCGCCCCGTTAGCCTGATGAGCCTGGTCTGCAAGACCATGGAACGTATCATCATGGAACTTATAAACAAAGACATTGGTAATCTCCAAACTCTGGACCACAACCATTTTGGGTTTGTAAAAGGCAGATCATGTCTCCTAAACCTGATAGACTTCTTTGAAGCTGTCACCAAAGCCATAGACAAAGTTAAGGTGGTTCACACAGCCTATCTAGATCTCGCCACGGCTTTCGACACCATCCCCCACTCTGGAATTATGGATAAACCCACTAAACTAGGTAAAAATCCCTATGTCACAAGATGGATTGCCAACTGGCTCACTGACACAACCCACACTGTGAAAGTAGCAGACTCCAAATCTGACTTTGGACCAGTGACAAGTGGAGTACCACAGGGTTCAGTCCTGGGTCCTGTCCTGTTTGGTATCTACTTCCCTGAAGTACAGGTTGACATGGAAGGTGTCCGGCTAATGAAGTTCCCAGATGACTGCAAACTAGGAGCCATAATCGAGACTACTAACGATGTGGACATCCTACAAAAGGGCCTCACTGAGACAGATGACTGGTGTCAAAGCCATGGCCTCAAGCTCAGTGCCAAAAAGTGCATTGTCATCCCCTTTGGTAAAAACACTCTACCCATGAACTACACAGGTGGGGGGGGGTATATAAGGTAAACAGTGTGATAAGATACCTTGGGGGACACAGGTGGACACATCTCTCCTTTGATAATTACATCGTCACAGTAGTCAGGAAATCCTTCTATGTGGCACACCTCATCACAAAAGGTGCCTCATGCAGAATAAAAGAAGTCATTGTTCCCCTCTACTCATCACTCATTAGATCCATTATAGCATACAATGCCCCTTTTGCTATGTACCTCACAAGACATCTACAACAACTGGTAAGCCTGCAGAAATACCTCACAAAGAGGATTAGCGGCCTCAAATACATGCCATACACAGACCGTCTCAAAACACTACAGCTTTACTCTGTCGCATATCGCCTACTCAGAGGTGATCTCTGCCTAACATACAAAGCTATTTCAAACACAGAGCTGTTGGACATGCTCCACTTAAAGAAATCCCAATCCCTCCGAGCATCGGCCCCAAAACCCAGACTGAAATACAAAAGCAGGGGGTGTATCCATTTTCATAAAGGATACCCACACCTCCAGGTTAGTGGCAAAGCACGAGGCCTTGGAGACCATGCAAGTACAACTAACATTGGGCAGAGCTGCTTATCAGATCGTAGCCTGCTACAGATCACATACCTTGTCTCAGGACCCTCACTCAGTATTCCTGAGAACACTGGGAAATATAAAGGTCCTACCAAACACCATGATATGAGGAGATTTCAACTACCCAAACATTGACTGGGAGAATTACTCGAGTACAAAGTCCTTTGCCCAATGCTTCCTAGAGTTTATAAACTCAAACGGCCTGGAACAGCTGGTCACCATGCCCACTAGAGGTGACAACATACTGGACCTGATCATCACCAACATGGGGGATCAGTATTCCACACCAGAGGTAAACCCCTCGCTGGTAATATCAAATCATGAAGTAATCACACTGGACATCCACATCCCGACCCCCAGTCAACAAAATCACTGTGAAAAACTTTTCAAATGCAAACTTCATACTTCTCAAGACCAAAGTGGAAAGTTTCAAAGCCCCCTTGCTACAGGATAATGCTATCCAATCTGCAGAATCCTTTACAAGTGCATTCTATGAGCATCTACAGGGATGCATGGATCGAGCCATCCCAATAAAAACCAAGACTCACTCCTCCAAAAAGAAGAAATTAATCTGGTGGTCCTTGCCCATAAATAAGCTATACAACAGAAGGAGGAAACTAACTCATGATAGAGCAAAATTCCAAAAAGGAAAGACATCACTGATCATTATTAGCAAGAAACTATGATCACTCATAAAATAATCCAAGTCCAGTTTCTAAAGAAAAATTGCCAAGGAATCTAAAGATAACCACAAAGCCTTCTTTAGCTGTATCAAATATTTAAGTGGCAACTGTCAGATATGCTTTCAGCTACTGCAAAATGGCAAAAAGTACACTGAACCAACTGACATTGCCAACATCCTGGTGGACAAGTTCAGTGCAAACTTCACCCCCCTCACCCCCAAAAGGACCCGTGTCCATCCCAGAAGAATGCAGAGCCCCAGACTTCATGGACATGCAGGTGAAAACAGCCCTCTCAGAAGCTAAGAATACAGCATCAGTGGGACTGAATGGTGTCCCAGGCTGCATATTACACAAGCTCCAAAAGGAACTAAACCCTCACCTACATTCACTGTTCAGACTCAACCTTACCACAGGCTATGTACCCAAAGAATGGTGTACAGCAACAGTCATCCCACTCCACAAAGGTGGTGCCACAACAGAACCTGGGAACTATCGCCCTATAAGCCTGACCAGCCTGGTCTGCAAAGCTATGGAGCAAATTATCATGGAACTCATAAATAGAGACATTGGGAACCTCCAGATACTGGGCCCAATTTGGCTTTGTTAAAGTCAGATCCTGCCTCCTAAACCTAGTTGACTTCTTTGAAACAGTTACCAAGGCCATAGATGAAGGGAAGGTAGTCCACACAGCCTACCTGGACCTCACTAAGACCTTTGTCACCATTCCCCACTCTGGCATCATAGACAAGCTTACCAGCTTGAACATTAACCCTTATGTCACGAGATGGGTGGCCAACTGGCTCACGGATAGAACACACATGGTCAGAGTTGCAGGTGCCATGTCCAGCTCTAAACCAGTCACAAGTGATCTATGCCTGATGTATAAGGCCATGTCCAACCCGGAATTAATAGACATGCTCCACCTCAAGAAAAACAAATCTCTTAGAGCCACATGCTCCAGTGAATTAAACCTCAGCAAAGCAATAAACAGGATGTGCTGGAGGGATAGATTCCTGTCCCAGAAACTTCCCTCACTCTGGAATAGAATTCCAGTTGATGTTAGGCAGAGCCCCTTGCAGACTCTCTTTAAGAGGAATCTTGATGAGTGGATGAGAAATTGTAAATTTATCCCTGGGATCACTTCAGTGGCCCTGCTAGACAGAAGCCGAGGAAACTAATTTAAAAGGGAGGCGAAAGCCAACACATTCTGGCTAGGCTTATAAATGCCCTTGGGCAGATAGCCTAGTACCTACCTATGAACCTACAAACTCTAGGGACCTAAACCTTGTCACCACAATAAACAGAACATGTCAGAGGGATAGATTCCTGTCCCACAGACTTCACATACTCCAGAATAAACTACCTATCTATATCAAGCAAAGCTCCTCGTTAGCACTCTTCAAGGAAAATCTTGATTATTGGATGGGAAATAGGAAATTCACCCTGGGGATCACTTCTGTGTCTCTGCACGACAGTGGCACAGGAAAATAAATTTCTTGGGTGGCAAAAGCCAGGGTACCTTTTTGGCTGGCCTTGTATAGGCCCCAGGGCCGACAGACTAGTACCTACCTATGAACCTTTGAGCCTTGCCTAAAAAAAGTAATATGGGAACAGCACGAGCCTTGGCCAGTATTCAGAAGCATAGGGGCGACAGGTGCAAACCATATATTGTTGAAGTTTATCATCTTTCTGTTATATTGCAGTATCATGTAGGTGAAGGTAAGATGCGTTTATCATCTTTCTGTTATATTGCAGTATCATGTAGGTGAAGGTAAGATGCTACTCAAGGTTTGACCCTGTGTGTGCCAGCATGTGGTGCATCAACCCATATATGATATGGTCATGGCATATGCATACAGTACACTCACAATACACTTAGCATGATAAGCCTGCTGAGGTTAGCAAATGTGAAAAAACCTTTGTGCAAACTGTCAGCAAGTAATGTCTGTATTGCACCCTATAATTCCATATTGCTTAATGAAGTGTAAAGACGTACTTAGTTTGGATTAAGAACACCGCAGTTGCCAACTGTGTGTGTGTGTGTGTGTGTGTGTGTGTGTGTGTGTGTGTGTGTGTGTGTGTGTGTGTGTGTGTGTGTGTGTGTGTGTGTGTGTCCCTGGGGAGGAGCAACCGTTTTGGAGACTACTCAAACATCTTAGAAGTGGTATACTCATCTTTGTCAAGTCCAATGATGTCACCATCCTACAAATATACCTGTGGAAAGGTGAAATCCCAGTAATGTGTATAGTGTGTTGTGTAAATGCGTACTGCTGTAGTATCATAATGTAGTTAGGTAGGGGTTTGAATCCTGCACTTGCCAACTGTGTGTGTGTGTGTGTGTGTGTGTGTGTGTGTGTGTGTGTGTGTGTGTGTGTGTGTGTGTGTGTGTGTGTGAGTCTGTCTGTGTCTCCCTGGGGAAGAACAACCTTTTTGGAGACTACTCAAACACCTTAGAAGTAGTATACTCATCTTTGTCAAGTCCAACGATGTCACCATCCTACAAATATAACCATGGAAAGGTGAAATCCCAGTAATGTGTATAGCGTGTCGTGTAAATGCGTACTGCTGTAGTATCATAATGTAGTTAGATAGGGGCTTGAATTCTGCACTTGCCAAGTGTGTGTGTGTGTGTCTACCTGGGGAGGAGCAACCTTTTTGGAGACTACGCAAACACCTTAAAAGTGGTATACTCATCTTTGTCAAGGCCGATGATGTCACCATCCTACAAATATACCTGTGGATAGATGAAATCCCAGTAATGTGTGTAGCGCGTCGTGTAAATGCATACTGCTGTAGTATCATAATGTAGTTAGGAAAGAGTTTGAATCTCACACTTGCTGACTGTGTCTGTGCTCACACTTGCTGACTGTGTCTGTGCTCCAGGTGTGTGACAATCGCACAATGTGGAGTGGGTTTTGATTTTTATAGTGTATGACATATCACAATGACAACTGTATGTGCATTACACTTGTAAGGTAGCTGTGGGGCAAATCCATATACATACATGTGACCTCAAGTATTTCATAGGTGGGTACTCTGCTTTCTCCATGAATGCATGTGTTATCTTTGCCAGAGCGTGCTGGCACTTTCCAGACCTTAGGTCACTTCTGTATGCTTGTGACAAGCTTAGCCACTGCAGTGATTCCCTGGGCTATGGCTTCCATTTCACATCCACTCAACATGGTTTCTATTGAAGAGTGTGAGTGAGGGTTTATGTTTGAGGTATATTTGAAACCTGTTTCAAAGCAAGCAAAGTCTGGCGAAGATGACTAATCATTATAGTTGTGCAACAACCTCTGTGGATCTGCATGCAAACCCTTTATTACTTATGTGCTGCACAGAGGGATTTCCAAAACCCTTTGGTAATGTGATTATCAAAGGAGCGATGACTTAACACATGGCTCTATATACACATTAGTACCTGTTCCACATTTTGGGGGCTACAACCTATGTGGTACTCTGGGGATACTTTGTTTTCTAAAAGTGGAAAACTATGCTTTCTTAGGCTTATAGCTTTACAGCATGAGTTTGACACCAGGTATCTATCTGTATGATACCCTTTTGAAGGATGTGTGTGTCATCTGGAGAATAAAGTATAGCCCACAGTATGCATTTTCATCAAATGTGGGCAGACATATCCCTACTGTATTTGCTTGTACCTAAGAAAGCTGTATGCCAAACAGGAGTGGTCCCAGGACTGAGTGCAGGTGAATACCACTTGTTACTGGCATAGAATAGTACATGGAGGCTGCAAATGTTACTGTGTGTCCTACATCTGTGCATCAGTTGCAAGTAATCATCTAACAATTGTTTATGGTCAGTCTGTTGAGGTTATGTCTAATACCAGTATGTGGGATGGGTATGATTTGCTGGTGAGCTATAGCTTGGCTGTATTCACCTCCCCTTCCTCACCTATATCCTTGTTGACTGGCTTGAAGTCTACTAGGTGTAGGAGCCATGATCTGGCCTTTAGAGAACCGAAGTGGGTATGGTGCAGTGTTTGCAGGTTCATTATGTCTCTGTTAATGAGTTCCATAATGCTGTGCTCCATAGCCTTCCAGATAACATTGGTCTGGCTTATAGGGTGAGAGTTTCCAGGACCTGTTGTAGTTCTACCCTTAATCAATTTATGTTAACATTTGCACTGGGTGTGACGAGGGTGGACAGGTTTAAGAATAAGTATATTAGAGGGTCAGGCCAGGTTTGAAGGTTAGTAGACCATGCCAGATAGGCAGGATTAAGTTGGTTTGTACATGTGCTGAGGAGGGATGCAGAGTATATTGTGAAATAGATGCTAAGGATGAAGCCACCAGGTAACAAGAAAAGAGGAATGCCTAAGATGAGGTTTATGGCTGTGGTGAGAGAGGACATGCAGGTGGATGGTGTGACAGCGCAAGATACAGAGGGCAGGAAGATATGGAAACAGATGATGTACTGTGGCGACCTCTAATGGGAGCATCCAAAAGGAGAAGACGACGTTGTAGCTCAACCCTTGTAGACTGTGAACACCATTACCATACGTCATTCCACATGTATGTAACCTGTATAGAGGCTCCATCTGGACAGAGCGTTTAGGTGAGTGGTGACTTCATATGTCAGCTTGTGTATGACACAGCCAGGGACACTGTCCAGTACCATTGCCACTGTGGTGTGGACCTTGTTAAAGAGGTGTTTTAACTAGAGTGTCTGTGAATCATCAGGTATTACATTCTGCAGGTCTGGAAATGTGGCCCTTGTATAGCGACAGGGTGGTGAAATCCTCATTCAAACTATCTGACAAGGAATTGGTAGTGTCAGTCAGATAAGTGTACTTTGTGACCATTTACATTAACTGTGACCCAATATGAGATTTCCCCCGTAGATTATGAACAACAGTAAAGAAAGCTTTAGTGTTGTCTTTGGAATTGTTGCCATTTTGTATTTTGAGGCTTGCCTTGTATGTTTTTTGAGAGATTGAATTTTCCCAATGATACTGACCAGAGAGGTTATCCCTTCTTGGTATGTAACTCTTTTTTGGTATAACATCACACCTTCTATTATATATTTAGTTTATGGCAGGGGGTCCATGAGACTAATGCGCTTTTACTGTATAAGTGAGAATTTCTTGTGTTTGTGATAGCACAGTCCATGCAACCCTGTAGGTGAACAGTGTGCATTAATACAGGATTATGCAGCTGGGACAGTGTTAAACTTAGTAATGCAAACCAATGACAGATAGTAACAACAGCATCACCCACAACAGAGTGTCAACCTGTGTCATACACACACATGCGTACTCAAGTTCCAAAACTTGTGTAGTACAATGCATACTGGCCACCAATAGAAACTATGGGGTGTTATCACTGGCCAATACAGGGAATGTCACCCTGCCCATGTGTCCAATATGCACGTACATGCAGACAGTGCACCTCTACCATGTTCACAAATGTACACCTGCAAACCTGTGCTGCACACACCCCACACTTACTGTCCACTGTATAACACATGCTGACGCAACTACACACATCAGCCAAGTGGCACATGGGCAAACAAAACACAATTGGAATAAACACTGGTGGAAACAATACAACATTGCTAGTTACAGCTTTAATGCATCATGCCTGCTCAGCTACACCTTCAAGGATATCATTACACTTTACTGCTGACAAAATGCTACACTTTCAACCATTGCTATACTTTATCAAAGTCATCCTGTGCATCAGCACCATGTTAGCCTGTTCCTGCATCGATGTTACAGATGACAGGAGGTGGCACAGGTTTCATCATATGCACAGGGTGTGTTGTTGGTTTGCCAGAGGCCTACACTGAGCCATACAATCAACATGTGTGTGTGAGTGTGTGTGTGAGGGCCATGAGTACTGTTATGGGCCAATGTTGATGTAATGTGTGCGGGTATGTATTTCCTGTAGGTTTCTGGTTTATGTGTGTGTGTCTGCATGCACACAGTTCCACCATGTGGCTGCCATATTCGGGGATTTGTGGGACAGTTACAGACTGTACCTGGCAGGCTTTACAGATCACCATCTCTGGCCACAGATATGGAACCTGTGCCTGGCAGGGGTGCTGCAGACAGTATCAGGTACTAATCCAGACTAGGTACTATCCTCAGAGGTTGACATGTCCACTGTATACAGATCCCTGCTGGGAATGGCCAGAGCCACATGCACTTGGTCTTCTAGGACGGTCTATGGACAGCCCCCCCAACATTGCTGGGGCTGGTACTGGCACTATGGGGAGCAGCTGTGACATGCTGGACGTCCATGGCGACCTCCAGTTACTGATGTTCCTGGCATACGTCCACATCCACGTCTCAACCGTCCTGCACTGTCCTGTCACATGGACATGACATTGTGGTGGACATCCAATGTCTCACCCCAACGTCTATCAATGACCTCAGTGTATTTAGGTATGGCACCTGCTAGGTCATGAATACTGTCATTTACAGAGGTGTTATGAGCCCTCTGTGCCCTTAGTCCCTGTCTGGTATACCGCTCCATTCGTGCCTGTGCCTCCATGACAGCCTGGAACATGCATGTGTTTGAAAGAGTTGTGGCACGTCTGCCAGGGGCATGATGACCAGCAGTGCTCTGACGAGAACCCCTGGGCATCTGCCTTTGTGGTACCGTTCCAGACATCTGGCTATGGCTACTGTGTCCTGATACATGTGCCATAGATACCACACTGTCCTGGCCAGTGCCAACCGTACACTGTCCCTCAGCTAAGGGCAATGGTGATGATGGATGTACAGGCAGTATGACTGTGTGCATGGATGGGGTGGAGACTTGTGTACTATCAATTGGTGGCCCAACAACAGACCCTGACAAACCTGCCTGTGCCTCAACACACCTATCCTCATGATCACTGTCTGTCTCAGTGACATCAGGTTCCCTGCTGTACTGAACCAGCCCCACCTCAGCACCTGTGAGAGGAAAACAGGAAACACACTTTAAGACCTAAACATGATGTCAGAACACATGCACACATGTGCACATGCGCACATGCACACACACAAATATACTCCTCCCTAAAGTTCACACACACACACACACACACAGCAGCAATCTCAGAACATACACAATAGCAGGTGATGGTGGGGTACAGTATCACAAGCAAAACAGTCATATCACACATGTCCGCATGCAGGACATATGTTGCTCAACAGCATGCAGTGCAAGTGTAGACAGTCCTTGTTACTAACAGTATACATGGCTTTGATGCATGTGTTTTGTTATTAGGTGATTGGCCTCTCCCTGGAACGCAATGCATACATGGACACAACATTACTGTGCAAGTATTCAAAACTCTGTAATGTACTGTGCACCATAACTCACAGGTCTACATACCATGGCTGGATGTGTATCTGTGTGTCAGATAGGTATCCAGTGCTGATTACAGCCTCTGTGTCCTAAGCAAATAATTGTGGACACAGTTTTAGCACATGCATGATGAGTATTCACACAACATCATCAGTGGTGCATGTCTAATTGATGGAATACCATTCATCCACATACCTATTGGTTACAATAACTGGATGGGGTATAGTACCATAGGCTATCATCATGAAGCATCATGTGGTCACTCAAGGCTACAAATGTTTCCCAAACCAGCACTAATCATGCTGTACCGGAACTGTACTACCTTGGCTACATTCACCATTTCACAACCAGTTGTTACATGTGTTTGTAAGTAGGCCAATAAGGAGCATTCCCTGACATGAATGTGTAGTGTGTTGCAGAGTGTTTAAATGCCCCATGATAGGCCTCTACCCCTCAGGTATATTATGTGTAATGTGTGAATGAGATTTTGGATACTGGAGTGTGTCTTTACAGATTTACAGAGGGTTTGTGAATCTTTTATGTGTAGCTTGTTAAAATGCTCTGTGTGACATAGTTGTGTATGTTATGTGCATGATGAGTATCAACTTTGCCTATCCAATGGTCACTACAGTGTAGCCACATTTGTTTGAGATGATCTGGGTATTGCATGTGTTTGAGGCAGCTAATCAAATTAGTGATATGTGCGTGGTCTTACACTAAACATGCACAGCATGCATTATAGGTAGGTGTGTTACATGTGTACATGGCCTACACCTTAACTATGACATGCACTTTTTATTTACAATAATAAATGTAGTACACACTCACCAGCATCTGTCCGCTGCCTTGATGTCACCCCAGAGGGACCTACATAGAGATGAGACCGTTTGTCAGTGGCCACAACTGTGGCATTGCTACTGTGTGTTTGCAATCTCACAGTAGAACAACAGTTTACATTCACAGGCCTACAGATTATGTTCCAAATGATCAGTATTGCACAACAACATGCTCCACATCTTCTAACTACACATTCCACATCTCACATATGCATGATCTACCAATACAGATATTAGTAGTCTACAGATATGCCATGTTACCTGCATGCTCCATGTGTGCTTGCTGGGTGAGTCCAACCTCCATCATGGTGTATGTCTGCTGCTGTTGTTGGGCAGGTGCCATGAGGCTCAGGAGCAGCTCCTCCACTCTAGTGAGGGGGGATGGATATTAACACCACCTCCTGTTGCAAGCTGTTGTCTCCGCACATCAGAAGCACGGTGACAGACATGTCTGAGTAGATCACTGCAGTGGTGGCGTACCTGCTCATATGTCCGGTTATGCAGGCCTACCTCATTTACCCTCCGGACAACATCTTGCCACATTGCAGTACGCTCCTGCTGGTTCTGGCTGGTTCGTGAGAATATTAGACTGTAGTGCTGAATCATACAGCTAGTAATGATCTCATCTTCAGCACTACTATAGCTGGGATTTCTGTGATGTGCCATGATCCCTGGAAGACATAAAGAAAAAAATATATCTGAGCAAGTCATATGGCACATTTAACATTATACAGTACAGATATCACTGAACTGCCATATATAGCAACCTATTAGCTAACTGAGAGTGAAACACTTTAACTACCACTTATCACTGCTCACCCCACAACTGCTTGAAAGTGCCTGGCTCACTCTGTCTAATGAACCATGTTCTGCACAGCAACAAAATAAAATCACTATATAAGACTATACAAGAGTACCTGGCACACTGTATGCAACACAATGCACCACCTAGCCACAGCAGATATACATCAAGCTGATGTGTAAAGAAATATGTCATCCATCACAATGACTGTAAGGTCCAGTAAATGTATTACTATTATACCACACAACTTGTTAATGGCAAACCCGTGGCCAAAATATGTGCACACTTGGGAATATAGATGGCATACTGCTGTAGTCCACTATAAATGTTGCTAGATATGCAGTTATATGTTTTACCACACATATGACAGAGGACATGTTACAGACATACCCACACACACATCAGACATAATTACAGGACACAAAGGTATGGCAACCCAGATAAGCTTTACATGTGTACTATACAGTACTGTGTGTCAGTACTTACAAAACCTTAATCTTGAGGAATGTAATCTGTGATGAATACAGGGACCACACAAAACAGTGGATGCAAGCAATGTGGACATACACCATACTTTGCTGTACAGGCCCAGAGCTTCATGTAGTACTGCAGTACACACAGGATTTGGATTCAACATCAGTACCAATCAATAATCATAGATGCAGTGCTTTAGCCTCCAATGACACACCCCAGTTAAAACCAAGGGACTTAATCACACTGTATGCCATAGCACTTTTTCTGCCTAGCAACAGAATACACAGCTTTTGCTGGGATCAAAGCAAGGACCCATAATACCATGACATAAACAGTTTCCCACTAAGCTATCCCACAAATACATATATTTGACATATTCACAAACACATTGACCATCACAGTCAATCAACAGTACAGAGAATCTATTGCAACAAGTAGATGTCAGTGTGTATGAGTATATATGACTCTCTCTCTCTCTCTCTCTATATATATATATATATATATGTATATATATATATACACACACACATATACACATCCATTGGTGTACATATACATATATATGTAGGCACATATATATTTCACCTTTCATAGTGGGAATATCAATTATACAAAGGATGTGAGGTGTACAGTAATGTAATAATATCGCACAGTCTTGTGATAAATTCATTGAAAGTGTTCACAGCCCAGGTAGCATTAGCAGGCCTCACTGGCTTCAACATTGCAAACTGAATAAACCACCCACACTGTTTAACCACCACATGTCATATACCAGCACTGTATGCTGTCTTGTTTGTCACACACTAAAACCTACATACAAATATGCATATAACCTTCACCAACATATATATCTCCACCCTTCACAAACAGTTGCAATATGTCCCCTGCTCTATGCACATATACAGATGTGAATATATATGACACATATGTATTTCTTCGTATGTGTGTGGCATACACATACAAGGTCCACACTGTTGTAAGTCCCTGGACGTCACAGCTGAACTGTTGGGCCTTGCTGCAACACAAACAGGTGTCACATGTGAACACACACCAACATTAGAGGGGGTATATATAGCTACAAATGCTAGATAAGCATACTAGACTGCTACAGCAGTTGCCAATGCTAAGCTACACTTTAATATGACTATCATGCATGTGCTGCTCTGTCACACCCATGTTTATATAATGGCAGCACTAATCCCCCCAACAGCCATTGGCCACACTACTGTACAGAACACAGATAGCATGGATCAGATTTTTGACATTTAATGCTGAGCTACACATTTCACAGGTATGTCCCACTGCCCACAGGTACACACTTTATTGTCCATAGCAGTAGTTAAGCAGGACATCTGTGCATAGATAAGCACTGCTGCCACATATGAATGGTTCACATTATTGTAGACTACTCTTCAAAAACATCTACTACATGCCAGTAAATACATATGTGTCACATACCTTTCCTTTGTATGATTTAGTATTATTTCTTTTTCCTTTTCACTCTCTCTCTCTCTATGTCAGTCTCTGCAATAGAGTGATTGAGTTTGTTGCCAGCGATTGCAGCCTGCTTTTGTAGGTATTTGCACATGAGCATGTGATGGCCTCTGCACCAGTTAGTGGCCACCATTTGCTAATTGCATGCAGCCTGCTGTGTAGTAATTGCAGTAATCACTGTCATAGCAACCCAGTACTATAAATTGCTAACTCAGGTAGGTGTGGCCCTTTCAGCTTTCCAAGATGGAGATCGTCCTTGTTTGCTGTGGACATCATTGTTTAAGACAGAAGGTTGGTATAGTTCTTATATCAGAAGCCAGGGATGTAGCCAGTGATTTACATTTTGTACTCGGACCTAAATGTTGCTGCTTCCAGTACACACTTGTCAATGTAGAAATGTACTCACCCCTCAAAATGCTAACCCAAGATACATGGGAGGATGTAATTTCTTTTCAACTTTTACAATTAACTGCCATGCAAAGCTAGTTATTAAGATGTATTCCTTTGGCACAAGAATTGTTTGTGAACTCCACCAATAAACTGTAGTATCTTCTCAACTTGTAACAAAAAGACCAAACCAGCTCCAAGAATTTCTGTGCCTTTAATGGACCAAACGAACGAAGCAACAATGACATAAACAGCAGTTCAACGGTGTAGTAGCTCAAACACAGCATACACAGCAAATATAGGTGTTGTAACTGTAGTTACAACACCTATATTTGCTATATTTGCTGTGTGTGCTGTGTTTGAGCTACTACACCATTGAACTGCTGTTTATGTCTTTATTGTTGCTTCGTTCGTTTGGTCCATTAAAGGCATAGGAATTCTTGGAGCTGGTTTGGTCTTTTTGTTACATTGTTTGTGAACTGCTATACTGTGAATATTCATTTACTCAGTTCTAAACAGCTTGTGCTTTTTTAGTGTTAACATTAGCACAAGCTGCTCAAGAAAACTGGACACATTTCAGTACTGTGAGTATGCTTACCTAAATCCTTGGTAGACCCGGCACACACAGGTATATTCTACATTTGGGTAGGGGTGCAGAAGTACAGAGAGCGTACGTATTATTGTGTCAATTTTATCTTGCAGGACTTACAGGGTTGCTGTGTACATGTTAGTTTATCAAGGCAAGTAGTCTGTCTGCGTAACTTCCAACTGTGGACCTATCCACATGATAGCCAGAGAATAGCCTGTTATATTTTGTCTGTGCACCACACAGGTCTTTTCAGCAATAGAGCAATGGCACTGTTACAGTTGGTTGCTACCAGTACATGGGTACATCCTTTTGTATTTCAGTGTTGTATTCCTACATAAGGGTATGCTTCCTGACCTCCTTCCAAAGCTATTTGCACAGTGTGTAACAGTAGAAAGGCTGCTATGCCTCTGTGTTTCTGCCTCTGCCAAACCTCTCAAACACTCAGGTACATATATGAACAGACTCAGGGAGAAGTAGAGAAAAAGTCAGGGACACCTTTAAAATATTAGTGCCATTAAGTTGAGACTTTGAGAGAACCAGAGCATATGGATTAATACACCTTTTCTGAAGTAAAAGAAGTGTCTAACTCTTAATTATTGTCATTACTCATTACGTGTAATTCACCACCTTTCTGGCCAAAGTCAGTAGTTTTCGGAGGGATTCAGAGGGAAAGAGCTAAATTTTGTTTCAAAATCAGAGACATCCCTGAAAATTAGGGACAGTTGGGAGGTATGGCCTCTGCCCTAAACAGATATGCCAGTGTTTGTCCTGCTGTGATACTGTGTGGGGGTTGTAAAGTGATGGTATAACATTATTTCCTGCTAGAATGGCTGCTTCTCGTATCACAGTCATGTAATGTAATCCCACAACAACTGTTGGCAAAGATCCACAGAACAAGTTGTGTGGTATGGCATTCCTATTTTTCCTTTACATTCACTCATTCTGATGCATGATATATTTATTTCAGCACCAACTTGTTGTATATCTACTGTGGCTTAGTGGTACTTCATGCAGTGTAGTGTGTACAAGGTCCCGGGTTCGAGACTGATAGAGGTGTTTTATTTTGCTGCTGAACAGAACAAGGGTCCTCACATACAGAGTGACTATGGCACTTTTAAGCAGTTGTAAGCAGATTTGCGTGGGTTTGCGCGATGCTTAGTGATGCTTAGCTAAGCGCAAACAAGCGCACACTCGTGCAAACCCGCTAACTACTGCTTAATAGTGCTTACTCCCGCTAACCCTCGCGCTCATTTCTTTGAAAGAAAAGAAAAATGGGGAGATAGGAAAGTGGTGAAAAAGGGGCACAAAGAGGGAAAGACAGGGAAAATAGCTCGGGATATGCAGGACGGGTGTAGGGAAGGTCCATAGCTGCCCATTTCATTAACAGCAACAGCTGTGCATATGGAATAAATTTGGAGGTAAATATGAAACCATCAACCCCTGAGAGAGGGGTAAGAACAACAAAGTATGTTGTAATTCCAATTAAATTGCATTTTATGTGCCCAGGGGACAGGTGTGCAAAATGGGCAGCTATGTATGGGGCGTAATATTTTTTTGGGAGCAGATTGCCTTTTTTTTTAAGGTGAGAGTGGAATGTGGGGTAGGGGAAGTAGGTATATTTGGGGAGGTAGGTTGGGGCGGTAAAAAGACAAGACAAACGACGCATACAGGGGTGGCATATGACACGTGGTGGGTGAACACCACTGACGGGGAGGGATGTTTGGAAATCGCAAGCCCATGAGCCCACAGATGGCAACAGTGGACCTGAGATACCCACCCATGGGCAGTCACCACTGCACCTTCACAGCCCAGAGGGTGGCTGTGCTGGGGGCTGTGTAGGAGGGGCAGGCTGACCCGGGAGTTCCGCCACTCATGCTTCAAGCTGGCGTAGAGGTGCTGCAACAGAACGCTCAGTCTCTCTACGCACCACAGCCAGGACCGTTCGAAGGGTGATAGGTGGCCCTCCTCCGCCCACGCTTGCACGAGGGGGGTTAGCCCCATCCTCTGCAGAGCTTCCACCCGAAGGTGGCACAGGGCCAACGGAGGAGGAGGTCCCAGGCTGGGCACCAGACCTGCTGGTGCCAGGTGCTGTGGCCAGCTGAGGTGGGACAGGTGGGTCCGCTGGGACTGGCCTTCCCATACAAGCTATGTTTTGGAGAATTTAATAAAGATATGGGTTAGTAACAGTCAATAGCATTCCCAGTTAGTTATAACAGCATGCAGAAGTATACCCATTAACCCGGGAGTTCCGCCACTCATGCTTCAAGGTGGCATAGAGGTGCTGCAACAGAACGCTCAATCTCTCTATTCACCACAGCCCGGACCGTTCGAAGGGTGATAGGTGGCCCTCCTCCGCCCACGCTTGCATGGGGGGGTGAGCCCCATCCCCTGCAGAGCTTCCACCTGAAGGTGGCACAGGGCCAATGGAGAAGGAGGTCCCAGGCTGGGCACCAGACCTGCTGGTGCCAGGTGCTGTGGCCAGCTGAGGTGGGACAGGTGGGTCCGCTGGGACCGGCCTTCCCATACGAAATATGTTTTGGAGAATTTAATAAAGATATGGGTTAGTAACAGTCAATAGCATTCCCAGTTAGTTATAACAGCATGCAGAAGTATTCCCATTAACCCAACACACCAGAGTTTCAGCAGTTGAAAAGCAAGCATAACACATGCATATATAGAACAATAATGGACACTACAACAGCATGCAGGTTTAATTGATGGCAACATGCCATCAATATTGTGGTATTTGAACAGGGTACATGCATAGAAATGAATGCAAATATTTATAAACCAATAGGACATATGTCCCAACAAATGTTTTGAGATTAGACATGCCCATTGAGGTGTGGAATTGCATTTTTTATGCACATACAGTAGGGTGGAAAAGATAGCTCAATCAACAACTTATATATCCTTCTAGTTTACACTACATTCATATTAACTGCAGATGTTCTTCATACCACATTGCTGCAGTCCTAACACTTGGGTAGTCCGCTGTCCCAGTCGTCAAGGCGCATTAGTCTGACGTCAGGATGTCAGGGTACAAAATATCCTCAGTCTTTTGCCGCATGGTCCGATGCAGAAGCAGTTTGTGCAGGTTGGCGTTCTGAAATTTAATCAAAGTTGGCGCTAGAATATTTTGTTTTTTCTTGCCTCAGTATTTAACCGGATGTCAGAAAAAGTGAATAACTGTATTTCTTGTGGGAAACAGATACCTCATAGGGATTACCATACCTTGTGTATACCTTGTTTAGGGCCTGAGCACGACGTTGTTGGATGTCGTGCTAGATTTAACAAACGCACTATAAAGAGAAGGTTAGACTGTGCCAGGTTAGTTTTCAAAAAGCGCAAGGACAAAGCAGTAAAGTTTAGGTTGGAAGAACTTCTTTAGAAGGCTCAGTGGAGCCGGAGGTTCTGCCAGAAGTTTCTTTGGAGTCTCAGGGAGAGACTTTACTGTTACAAGATGTGTCTTCTCAGGAGGTAGGCCAGGCTGAAGGGGCTTCTCAGGTGGCTGTTCTCCCTCTCTTCCTAAGGTGGTTAGGCCCTCCCCTTCTGTTTCCAAGGCTTCTTTGAGAGGCAGGCCAGGTTTATCTTCAGTGGGGGTCTCTCCTACTTCTTCAGGATCTTTGCCTAAGAAACATATGCTTAAAATGGCAGAAGATTTGATTACTATGATTAGAGGTTCTATGCCCTCCTGATAAGAGGCCTAGGGTGGAACCTGAGCTTGAGAGTTTTGAGCAGTGTTCGAGGCTTCTGAGTCTTGAAGACTTGCAGGAGTATCCTCCTTATTCTGATTCTGATGTGGATGATTCCTCCTCCTGAGGATTTCTCTTTTCAGAGACTCTTCATTCCATGAGGGAGCATTTTAAATGGGAAGGCCAAGATTTCTCTGATTCCAGGAAGAGGCTTAGGGAATTTTTGTTTTACCCCAGCATAGGCCTTTAGCTATACCTCCTGTTCTGGATGTGGTGGAAGATGTTTTGCAGAGGCTTCCTGAACCCTGATTCTTTGCCTCCTGCCCCAGTTAAACCAGATAGATATTATAGGGTGCCTGAAGCTCATAAGTATCTTTTTAAGAGTCCTAGGGCAGACCCAGAAACTGTTTCTCAGGGGCCTAAAGGTGTTAAGGCTTCTGTTGTTAAAATCCTGTTCCTCCTGATAAAGAGGCAAGGGCTTTGGATAGATGGGGAAAGAAGGTGTATACTTCTTCCACTTTAGCCATGAGGGCTTTGAATTGCCAGTTCCACATGTTAAAATATCAAAATTATCTCCTTTCACAATTGAAGTCTAAGGTGGATGCTCTGGAAGGTATTGAGTGTAAAGAGTTGCAGGATTTAGTTCATGTGTCTGAACAGGTGGGTAAGCATTCCTTGCAATGTGGTTTTGATGCTGTGCAGGCCACTTGGCTGCCACTGGTTCTGTTCTTCGTAGGCACGCCTGGCTAAGGGATCAGAATTTAGCTGAGCATGTTAAGACAAGGATTTTGGATGACAGTCTGACGTGTTGTTTGGTTCGCCTGTGGAAGCTGTTTTAAAGAAAATGGAGGACAAGGCTAAGTCTATGCAGACTGTTAAAGATTTTTGCAGGTTCAGCCTCAAGTTTAGTAGAAATTGGCCTACTAAGGGATGGACATATCCTGCTTATGATTCCCAGTCTAGGGGTAGGTCTAGACGTGGTAAGGGCAGAGCTCAAGGTTCTTTTAGGCCTAGGACAGGGAGTTCACCTGCTCAGTCTTCTGGTGAAGGCAGGGGTCAGTCCTTAACAGACCCAATGACCTGCCTTTTCAGCTGCCAGTGCTTCTGGCAGCACCTTTGGGAGGAAGGCTGGCACTTTTCAAAGAAAATTGGAGTTTAATTACCCAAGACAGATGGGTATTGGATATCATTCACCACGGTTACAGGTTTTATTTCCATACCTTGCCTCCTTTCAAAGGCATGCCAGACATTCCTCCTCTACAAAGAAAAGAGGCTCACAAGCAAATTTCTGTTACTCCAAATAGGGGCCATTCAGCCGGTTCCTGTGCCAGAAAGGGGCCTAGGATTTTATTCTCGCCTGTTCCTAGTACCAAAGAAGGGGAACACGTGGAGACCAATTTTGGATTTATCTATCCTCAACACTTATCTGGACATTCCCAAGTTCAAAATGTTGACGTTACAACAGCTTTTACCTCTGCTGGGCAAGGATCACTGGATGGTAACTTTAGATCTCAAGGAGGCTTACCTTCATGTACCTATCAGACTAAGTTGCAGGAAGTATCTGAATTCCCATTATCAGTTCTCTGCATTGCCCTTTGGCTTATCTACTGCCCAGAGTATTCACAAAGGTTCTGGCTCCAGTGATAGCTTACTTCAGGCTAAAAGGAATACAAATCTATCCTTACTTGGACGACTGCCTGATTCTGGCTCAAGAAAAGGAAGACCTTTACAGCATTTGGAATATGTGATAGCAGTGCTAAGATGCCTGGGGTATTCTGTGAACGAAATAAAGTCCAGTCTAGTACCCTCTCAAGACATGTGCTTTCTGGGTGTGAGACTGAATACAGCAACCCAGATGGCCTTTTAACCCCGGACAAACAAAAGAATCTTTCCCTTTACTTCCATCAACTATCTCTTCAGTCCGGCTGACTGCAAGGACAGTCCTTCAAGCCTTAGGGTTCATGGCATCTTGTATTCTGGTGCTTCCCAATGCCAAACTGCATATGAGGAAGCTGCAATGGTATCTCAAAATGTATGGACACAGCACTGCCAGGATTTGGACACTGTCATTCAAATAATACCTTGCATTCAAAAGGAATTTTGTGGTGGGCTCAGGAATGTCACCTAAACAAGGGACTCTCTGTGACCCGGCCAGAGGCGAGTCAGATTCTAACGACAGATGCCTCAGACTTAGCTTGGGAGCTCATCTGAATGGAAAGTGGATACAAGACAAGTGGCCTGCCAGACTACAGCATCTACATATCAACATGAAGGAGATGTTAGCAGTCCAGTTTGCATTAATGGCTTTCAAGGAGTTACTTCTTCCAGGGCAGGTGTTGATTCTAACAGACAACACAACTGTCATGTGGTACATCAACAAACAAGGGGGAACACATTCTTACCCTCTATGCAGGCAAGCAATGATTTTATGGGAGACTGCGCTCAGCTTGCAACTAACTCTTCAGGCAAGGTTTCTGCCGAGCACAGAACTCCTTAGCAGATGTGTTAAGCAGACAAATCATGGATCCCCACGAGTGGAAACTGGATCTTCATGTATTTCGAAATTGACAGTGTCATGGGAACTCCAGACATAGATCTGTTCGCTTCTCCACTAAACCACCAGCTGCCAAAGTTTTGCACAAAAAGGTTTCATCACACAGCTTGGAAAGTGGATGCTCTTTCTTTCAGTTGGACAAATCTTCATGTGTATGCCTTTCCACCTCTGCCTCTTCTCCCAAAGGTACTCCTAAAGGTCAGACAAGACAAGCCAAGGATGATTTTAATAGCTCCAGATTGGCCTCGGCAACACTGGTGCCCATTACTGAGGAGTCTGGTAAGGAAGCCTCCATGGCCTTTACCTTTGATTCCACACCTATTGTCTCAGAGGGACGGTCATCTACTCAATGTCAAGCTTCACTCTCTTCATCTAACAGCCTGGCATATTCTGTTTTGAAGCACAGCAGGTCTCAACTTCCTCAACAAGTTTTGAATGTGATTATGGAAGCCAGAAGACCTAGTACAAGGAAAGTGAAAATGGAAGAGATTTTTATTTTGGAGTGCAGCAAAGAATTTCGAGGTTTCTGAGCCTAATTTGAGTGTGGCTCTTCAATATCTGACTGAGTTATTGGACAAAGGTTTGTCTTTCTCTTCCATTAAGATTCATGCTGCAGCAATTTCAGCTCACTATGATTGTGACCCACCATTGTTTTCTCATCCTTTGTTCAAGCAATTTCTTAGAGGGGCAAAGAATATAAGACCCCAGAGAGCTCCTACTCCTGCTTGGGATCTCAATTTTGTGTTGGAGAAACTTACTCTACAACCTTTCCACTGCTGAGTTGAAATATTTGTCATGGAAGACTGCTTTTGTTGGCCATTACTTCTGCAAGAAGGGTTTCTGAATTGCAGGCCCTTATGGCGGTTGAGCCTTTTGATTTTCCATAAGGTTAGGGTATCATTACGTACTAATCCTTCCTTTATGCCTAAGGTGGTTTCTAGTGTGGCTTTGAACCAAACTATTCATTTGCCTACTTTTATGCAGATCCCCAAAATAAGGGGAAAAGATTTTGCACACTTTAGATGTACACAGGCAGTTGCGTTATTATTTAAGCAGGACTAAGGATTTTAGGCAGTCTCAGCAGTTGTTTGTTTCTTTTGCTTTGAGTTCTCAGGGCAAGCCTGTGTCAAAACAAACTATTTCTAAGTGGATTGGGTTTTGCATTGCATTTTGTTATTCCCATCATGGCAAGGAGATTCCAGCTGGGATTAGGCCTCATTCCACTAGGGCTACTGCCACTTCAACAGCATTTCTAAGGGGTGGCAACTAAGGATATTTTGGAGGCAGCTACTTGGAGTTCAGTGCATACTTTCTCTAAGCATTACCACCTTCCTCTACTCTAAATCTAGGGCTGGTTTTGCCACGGCTATTTTGCAGGGCATGTTGTCAGCTCCTGCTTCTTTATGATTTGCCAGCCTCCCTTACCTCTGCTTTGGGATTCTACCCAAGTGTTAGGACTGCAGCAATGTGGTATGAAGAACATAGTACAGTTTTGTACCTACCATAAATGTAGATGTTCGAAGATCCACATTGTCCCTCCTTCCCTCTGTGTTTAGGGGTGGTTGTGGGGATGGGGTTATACTCTTGTAAATTTGTATATATTGTATATATATATATTTGGTGCAGGAGTGTTTGGTGTTTTTTGGTTTAGGCCTTATCTTTTTAGGGTCTTCTGACATCTGGGGCAAGAAAAGACTGAGGATATGACGTCGGTCATGCGCATTTGTACCCTGACGTCCTGACGTCAGACTAATGCGCCTTGACCGACGTCAGCCATATACTTTGGTATTCGGGCCGACTGGGACAGCGGACTACCCAAGTGTTAGGACTGCAGCAATGTGGATCTTCGAACATCTACATTTATGGTAGGTACAAAACTGTACTTTATATGTCCCTTACATGTATTATTACACTACCCAATGTCCTTCTATTGTGCAGTTGGATTTTGCTAGATCATTATATGCATGAGCTGTATCTGACATACAAACTCTCCAGGATGCAGATGTTACTGCTATATATTTTGAGAGTTGCTCACACACACTACTGCTGAGATGGTACACTGACAGCTCTACTTTCATATAATTATCTAGCTATGTTCAGGTGAAATTATCAGTTATATGTTAACAGCTCCCTACATTTCTGACAGCACACTGACATTTCTGGGGAACACAGTACCAAGCTACTCATGTGCCAGATTAACCTGTACATGCTGGGCATGAACCAACAGTTAAGGGCTGTAAATATGCATAAAAGCTACTGGCACTCCCTTCATCCACTTTATATGGGCCTACCCAAGTGTGGGTTAACTAACACTGCTTAATACAACAGTACTATTTTGAAAATGCAACAGTACAACAACATATCAAAGAAAATCACACAGACGCACTCCAGGAATTATACCTTTATTAAAGATTTATTACACCTTTATTTATTGTGTTAAAACACTTTTTGAAGGCTCTCTCATTTATTTTATATAACATTACATGCATAATAATTATTAAATAATTATTATACCTTTATTTATTGGGTTAAAACACTTTTTTGAGGGCTCTCTCATTTATTTTATATAACAGTACATGCAGAATAATTACTAACCTGCCTGGTGACACAGCCTTTGCAGCCTATCTTCATGGGCTTGCTGATTCATAGCCCAGACATCTGCAGCTGTGAAGTAAATGCAGTGATAATGAGACATACCTATCCGTAGTATAGACAAGAATAGCAATTCTTAAATACTTAATACAATGGCTACTTACTCAGTACTGGAGCATTTGCCATCCCACGGGCCTCCTGGATCCACTGGTCCAGTTGATCCTCCTTACGTCACTTCATGTCAGAGTAATGGTGCCTGACCTGCTCACCAGTCCGAGGAATGCCAATGGCACTGGTGAGATCACGAGCTAGACAGTTCCAGGCCTCCATTTTGTATTGGGTGCTCTGGTACTGGCCCCGCAGGAATCTTTCCTCATGATTGTGGACAAGGAGCCAAACCATTACTTTGGTCTCCTCAATGCCCCAGCGTTGCTCTCGAAATCGAGTGCCTTCTCCAACACCAGCCATGCTGACTGCAGAAGGGAGCTACAACCAGTTATGGCAAGTATTCCCACCTGTGGAGCTTAAATATGCCTCATTTCCTGCACTTATTTGTGATTGGCCAGTTTTGAAAAAACTCAGCTGTAGGCACACCTGCTTAGCTGATGTTAGCAATGTTTAATATTCCTTTGATAGATATGTGTCTGTTGAAAGTGCGTGGTTATGAAATGCTGTCATGGTTTAGTGGTTATGTACTGTGACTATAGTGCACAGTATCCCGAGTTCGAGCCTTGTCACTGTTTTTTATTTTCCTACTGGCCAGACCTGAATGGTTAAGGTACAGTAAAGGAGGTGTGGCTATGTTTAGCCAACTTTGCTCAACTTTGCCTGACTTTTCCAGCGTTGCTCAATGTTGCCTGACGTTGCCTGAAGTTGCTCAACATTGCCCAACGTTGCGCTGGTTAACGTAGTGCGCAGCTATGTGCAAAACATGTTCTGTTTGCGCTAGTTTGCACGATGCGCAGCTCCGCACAAAGACATTACGCTAGTTAACGCAGTGCTCAGCTACGAGCAATTAAATATAAATATGCTCAATACTGGTAAAATATGCTTATCAGTACTTTACATTGCTTAAAATAAGTTATTCATGCATCAGTATGCATAACAATTTCACCTTCCTATATATATATATATATATATATATATATATAAATTTGTTCACTACTACATATAACATTTCAATGCTTTTTACAAAACTTTAAATAATACATGTCAGGAAATAATTTTGTATACAGATTTCCAACAGAAAATGAAAAGTGTAGTGGTGGGACTTGAACCGGGAATGCCTCCTCTTTGTGCAAAGGCTCTAACCACTACGCTATCGCTATTTTGCTTAATTTGCATATATTTTGTTTATTATCCTCTTCGGTGTCTAAGCTGCTAACTGTAGCTAAGCAATGGGAAAACACATGCAAACATGTGCAGATACGGGCAGCTATATCGGAAATGAAAAAAAAAATTTCCTTTTACTTTTTATATTTGTACGGGGTTTACTATATGAGGGAGTTTAGTGTTAGAATGTACACATGTGAGTGGACTCGCTTATGTAAATAGACATTTCCCGAGTTTCAAACTTGCAGGGGTGTTGATTTTTGGGCTGCTCGGCAGTCCGACACGCCCCCTACACTCATACACGCTCCGTGTTAGTTTTAGAGTTGAGGCAGCGCGCCCTTATTAATATGCATGGCGTACTGCCGTCTTACTCTTAGACTGGCTCTTCCGTGTAAGACTAATTTAGTCTTACACAGAAGATTAGTGAATCCTGGGGACTGTCTTTTTATCCTGTTCTATCACTATTGGAGCTTCTCTTGCAATTAATATAAGTACTCCTGTTTTCCTTTGTCTCTAGTATTCCTCTGAATAATCATTGTGAAAACCTTTCTTTATCAAATTCACATGTTCAGTTCTCTCCAAGTGCGTCTCCTGCAGCATAGCTACTCGCACTCTATTTTTTAATATAATAATATAATTCACTACTCTTTCTTTTTTTGTATTTGTCTGTGAGACCATTGATATTTAAAGACATCACAGAAAGCATTGTTTTATTAAAAAAGTTATTATTCCCACCTTTTATGTATAACAGCTTTTTTGTTAAATGTTTAGTTCCAGCTTTTATGTTACATGCATACATTATTTGGCAGGTTGATCTTTTGTGCATTTGTTTCTTGTCATATCCATTTGAGCCTATGTCACATCTTACAGAACTTTTTGTTTTATTGAAAGCCCTCAAAAAATAAATAAACATCCCCAATACCCCTAAACATATTAACACACAAAACTATGTACATCTTCAAATATTGAAGTTTTATCATCCTAATAGGAATATATGTCCCTAACTGACAGCCATACTCACAGACTTGAGTTATCCTAAAATATAGGTTGTTCTTGCTAAGAAGCATGGAGCAGCCTGTGCTTTTAATAAGTGCTGTCTGGTTTTGTGTTTTCTTTATAGCTGTCCCAGCTGGGAAAACACCTGAATGCTTTCAGAGAACATGATCTCCTAGCCAGTTTCTTTTTATCATATTGTCTGCATGGAGACATGATAACCAGATACAGAATTGCTACGAAGCATACATGTATTTACTAGAAAAAAAGCCTTATAATATTCAATATTCTTTTTTTTTTCATTTACTTGCGTTCTCATAAAACCTGTCACTAGATCAAGTCAAGGCCCCAATTCCAGTCACCCCCCCCAACACACACACAAGAATGAGACAAAGCACATTATTTTTTCTTTTTGTCATGCTCTCTTAACCAAACTTTTTTTACATTGCTTTGGCTGCATTTCTTAAAACTTAACAAGGAGAAAGAGAGAAGATGGGAGAAAGAAAAAAAAAATGAAAAAAAAATGCAGGAGCAGCTGTTTGCAGTAGAATCTACATTAATACTTACAAATAACTGATAAAACTTTATAGCATGCAAAGAAAATCTTGCATTATAAAAATATTACTATTTTCTTCCTCCTCTTTCCCTCCCCTAAGTACACTATTTCTCCAAACATTAATGACATGCTTTAATGTCTCCCACAAGTCCAACAAAGTCTAAAAAGTCCAGTATTTCCAGATTTTTTGTGTTCTCTGTCATATTTCACAAATGTAATTATTGCTTTGTAATCCCACCTTGGGCTGTTTCCAAGTTACTGGTTTTATTCCTGTTCATCTCCATCTCCCAAATCCTGTCTCTGCTTCATTTCCAACATACTCTTGATTCCTGTCAGCTCTTGTGCTCCATTCCTTTTCTCCAGCATTTTCCATTGAAACATTGGAAAAGTTTTCACTGACACAGTCGCTCTGCGGTTTTTATTAAGAGAAGAACAAGAAGCAGAATCTGCTTCTTTTTCACAGCTCACTTTTTGTTGGGCAAACTTTTATATTTCCTCCTTAGCATGTACTTCATTAAAAAAAGATTTTGCCCCTGCTGGGAAGAATATTTTGAAGATAGATGGGTACAGCAGTTTGAATCTCACACCTGCTTCTTGACATTCCCTGAACAGTGGAATAAATTTACTCCTCTTCTGCCTGGTGTGCAGTGAATAATCATTCTCCACAAACACTATGCTGTCGCTCACTTTTAGTACTTTGTCCTTCTGCCACAATTTTGAAAGGATCACCTCCTTCTGCTGGTAGGATTGCATCTTTACTATTAAAGGTCTAGCTCACTTTCTCATATTTATGTTTGGAGCATGCACACAATGTGCCCTTTCAACCAACTCCTGCTGTGGAATACCAGTCAGATTGCTTATCTGTGCTTTCATAAAATTAATGCTGTCTGTTCCTTCCAGCTTCTCTGATACAGCTGAACATCTCAGGTTTTTCCTACGTGATCTGTAATCTAATTTTGTTATTTTTTGAAACATCTGTTCTTGAGCAGTCTCATATTCATCTAACCTTTTCTTTATTTCGACCTCTGTTTTTTGCAGTTTTATCACCTCATCTATATATCTGTTTAAAGCTTCTTCTTTTTTTTCCAGCCTTTTATTTGAGTTGATGTACTCCATCAATGTTTCATTTATTTTAATCAGGTCTTTGTGCAGTTGTCTTATACTTTCCTCTAGGTTACTGGAAGTCATGTATGGAGCTTGCACAGTCTTTTATTAAACAGCTGCAGAACTTTTCCCAGTCACTGGTTTTTCACTCACCTTTTGTAGCTGATTTTCTTTCAGGTATTTCTTTCCCTATTTTTTCCTGGCATCCAGGCAATGCACTTACCAGCCAGTTACTGAAATGTACCCAGAAACACAAAGGTGTACTGACCTTCTCTGCTGAGTTTCTATTTTTACACTAGAAGAGCTAACATTTAGCTGTTACTAAATGTGCAGCCATTTTGGAAGTTCCTCCTCCATTCTTCCATTGCTCAGGGTAAATGACTGGATGTACTCAGTAGATCTCCAGGATGCGTACTTCCACATAAAGATGGACAGGCACTCCAAAAAGTATTTCTGCTTCCATCTGAGAGCCAGTCACTCCCAATTCAGAGCTCTGCCTTTTGGACTCATCAAAGCTCCATAGATGTTTGACAAAAGCATGGCAATAGTGGCAGCTCAACCACAACTGCAGGGGTTCAGAGTGTTTCCCTATTTGGACGACTGGCTCATCACACCACCTTCCATGGATCTACTCATTCAAACCAGAGGCTTCTTGTTCCACTTGTACAATGACTTGGAAATAACAGTCAACTTACAAAAAAAAAAAAAACTGTAACCAGTTCATTCTCTGAAATTCATTGGAGTACTTTTGGATGCAAGTTCTCTGGTAGTGAAACTCCCTCAGGCATGGATCTTGTCCCTTTACCAACAAGCACAGCAAGTCTAGTCCTACCAGAAGCTGCTTGTCAAGATAATTCTTTAGGCTGCACGTCTGCCTCAGTTACCTCTTTGCCATTAGCCATGTTCTGTATGTGGGTCCTTTAGTGGACATTGGTGGTCCACTGGACAATCAGGAAACAACCAATGTCCTATCCCGTCATCCTCATGAGAATTTGTAGAGATCACGTACAGTGATGGATATGTTCCCCTCATTTTCATCAGGGCCATCCTTTCATCTTGTCCCCACAAGCCACAGTGGCTTCAGATGCCACCCCATGGGGGGCATTATCTGGGAAGGACAGTCTAGGGCATGTGATCTCATAGACCAGTCTTCACATCAATATTTTGGAGATGAGAGCAGTTGTCCTAGCGTAGCAGGCCTTTCAGGACTCTTTCTCCTTGGGTGTGATTTCTATTCAGATAGACAACATGGTTGTGGTATGATACATCAACAAAGAGGAAAAAACTAGGTCTTACCCTGTGTGTCAAGAGGGCATGAGTGTGTGGCAATGGCAATATCTTCTTGACACTTTTTTATAGCAATGCATAACCTGTGGAAGTCTAACATTCTTGCAGACAGGTTGAGAAGATCCATTCTGCTTCCTCACATGTGGTCCCTCAATTCATTTGTAACAGAACAGATTTTCAGCTGTTGGGGCCAATCTTGTTGCAGTCTCTTTGCATCTCACCTGAGCACTGAATGCAGCAAGTTCTTTACTATAGTATCCCAACGGGGGAGTTACCTTGGGACACTCTAATGCACCCTTGGCCCCCGGAACTCTCTTATAACCTTCCCCCAACACCGTTGTTCCTAAAGTTCCTACAGAAAGCTATTCAGCGTTGAAGGTCAGAGTCATCCTCATAGCCCCTTATTGGCCTCAACAAGTGTAGTTTCCCTTCCTCTGGGCTCATCTAGTTTACTCTCCCTGGGTGCTGGGCTCAGACCCAAATTTACTTTCTCACTTGTCAGGGTTGCCTCACTCTAACATTCAGGCCCGCAAACTGACAGCATGATTTCTCCATTTCTCATGTTGTTTTAACAGTCCAGGCTTTCCCCTTATATACTGTCCACATTCTATCTTCATGACAGAGACTTTTCACTAGGAAATTCTACAAGGCTAAATGGAAAATGTTTTCTGTTGGGGTTATGGGAAAAGCATTGATTCTTTTTCAGACCCTCTCCCCGCAATTTTGGACTTCGTGGCACACCTTTTTCAATGTGGAACCAGCCATTCCACTATCAAGGTGCAATTAGCTGCCATTTCTTCTCTCCATGTGGGTACAAAACATACCCCCTATAGCTTCTCTTTGATTATCCAAGGCATTTCTGTGGTTCACTTTTCTTCTTCACAAAACAAAAAATAAGAGCACAAAGGGGAATATAGAAAAGAGGATTATTAAAGTAGACGTTAAACAAATAGAAACTGAAGTTATGGATTACCTGCAACGTGAAGGATTTAGTGTAGAAAATCCAACTTAGTTAACATCACAACATGATGGAACAATGGGTCCCTAAATTAAGGAGAAACAGCTGGAGCATGAGACATCTGAAGAAATATGGACATGGAAAAAATAGAGATTTGATATGGTGCAATATTTATGCAACGCAGAAAGCAAAACTAATCAATACAAAAAAGCAACACCAAAGATATTTGAAGAGAAATACAGGCAAGGGGACCCAGATATGGAAAATTTCACAATACAATAAGAAAAATAAATAATAAAACAAAGGGGAAGAAGAAAGGAAGATTAGTAATGGAGAACTTAAAGTAATAGAAACTGAAGTTATTGAGTACCTGCAGAGTTAAGAATTTGATGTAGTAAATCCAACTTGGGTAGCATCACAGCATGGTGGAACAATGAATCTCCAAATTAAGGAGAAGCAGGTGGAACTTGAAGCATCTAATCACTTGCCACATAATGATGCTGTGGAGTCTTCGGTAGGAAACCAGTACAAAAGAGCAGCTGGAGTTGCTATTACTGTACTGCTAAACTCATAACCACAAAAATGCAGAGCTGTAAGTGTAAGTAAGGGAAGAAATAAAATGCCATCATGGAAAAAACAACCAGGAAGTGTCACTGTTAGAAGAAAGTAGAAGAGGAAACATATCAACAAAAATACTTAGAAGGATAGACATGATAAAGGCAATGAAACAGACCAGGATCTGCCGTACACTATTGCAAATAATAAACTAAAGATAGCACAAACAGAAAAACATGGAAGATATGCAGATAAATATAAAGGAAAAGTACAAAATAAGCAATTCATTGATGACCCAAAATGTTTTTTAAAGAACTGGGAAAAAAAAGAATAAGGCACAGAAACACCACCAAAAAGGAGAAAATTACACAGTTTGGAAAAGTATTAATGAAGACCTTATGGAACATAACAAAGATGCTGACTAGGCAGAAAAATTTAACTTAACAGTAAGGAGTTTAAATGTACAGGATATGAAATGGGATGAAGTAATGGCCAAAGAAATTGAAACAAAATTAAGAAAAGCTGCTAATTAGAAAACCATAGAACTAGATGCAGTACTTAACTTCTGGTTAAAGTGTTAACATCTTTACTCAAAGATATAGCCCTGAGTAAGAAAGTACAGTTGTGTAAAATCTTACCATAACAGTAGATGTCCTTGCCTTCACTGCTGCAGTATTCATTACTTATGGGATTATCTGCTATGAGGTCCATCATCTAGCTAGTCTCCCAAAGTCTACCATTGCTTTAAGATACGCTGAACATCACCTACACACTCCTCACATAGCTTAGGGCATAAAGGTGATGTTCAGGCATACCATCCTCAGAACTGATTGTCCCAGTAGGAACAGCAGTCCAAGGGAAACCAAACAGCACCTGCACATCCAGGAAGGAAAAAAGACTAGGGGGATGGAGTGAATACAGCAGTGGTGAAGGCAGTGACATCTACCATTATGGTAAGATTTTACACAGCTGTACTATGTCCTTACATTCACCGCTGCAGTATTCATTACTTATGGGAGGGTGCCAAAGCTCAAGAAGAAACTTGAGAGGAGGAAGCAGCAGTAGAGCCTTCTCTGAATCCATGAAGAATGACATTAGCAAAATCATCTCTAGCTCTGGAGATACCATCCAACTTGTAATGCTTGGTAAAGATAGACACAGAAGTCCAGGTAGCTGCTTCAAGAATAGAATTAGTGTCTGAACCACTGAAAAAGCACCGGAAGAAGCCACAGCTGTAGTAGAATGAGCCTTTACAGAAGAAGGAAAGCTCTCACCATGAAAAGTGTAACAAAAAGAAATAGCCTTCTTAATCCAAGTAGAAATAGTTTGCTTGGAAACAGCCAATCCTAAAGATCTAGGATGAAAGGAAACAAACAACTGATCAGATTTTCTGCTAGCTTTAGTCATAGCCAAATAAAATCTGAGCTGTCTGTGCATGTCTAAGGTATGCAGCACCATCTCACTGTCAGATTGAGGAGAGGGGAAAGAAGTAGGCAAATTAATAGATTGATTAAGTGACAATTCATTAACCACCTTGGGCATAAAAGAAGGATTAGTATGTAAGGACACCCTGTCCTCATGAAATATCAAAAAAGGTGGACAAAGCCATAAGGGGTTGCAACTCAGACACCTCTCTGGCAAGAGTAAGAGCTAACAAAAAACTGTCTTCCAAGAACAATATTGCAAGGAAGCTTAAACAGCAGTCTCAAAAGGAGCCTGGGTCAGTTTCTCCAGAATTAAATTAAGATCCCAGAGAGGAGGAACAAGCTTCCTGGGAGGTCTAACATTAAGGAGGCCTTTAAAAAATTGCTTAGCCTCAAATCTAGAAGCTAATGGGGGTGTTAAAGGTAGATAAGCAGAAAGGGCTGATAAGTGGACCTTAATGGAAGAATAGGTCAAACCAGCATTGAGCAACTCACACAAGTAAGAGAGAACCAAAGAAATATCCATAATAAGTGGGTCCAGGTCAAGAGAAGGACACGGAATAGAAAACCTCTTCCTTTTAGATAAGTAGGATTTCCCAGTAGTAGGTTTCCTGGCCTACTGCAGGATCAGAATATGGAGATAAGCATCCTTGAAATCCAGAGACACCAGAAAGGCCTGAGGTAGCAACAGAGGAAAAAGGGTCTGAAGGGACAACATCCGAAAGGAAGGCACCTTCAGAAAAGTGTTTCAGTGAGAGAGGTCTAAAATTGGTCTCCAAGTACCGTCTTTTCTGGGTAGTAGAAACATTCTTGAATAAAACCTCTTCCCCCTTTGGGACACAGACACCTCTTGAATAATACCTTGAGACAAGAGATCTCAAACAACCTCTGGGAAAAAAGGAAGTTGTTTCCGAGGAGGCTGAAGAATACCCATAAAAGGAGGATGGGAATTCCATACCATGAAGTACCCCTGACAAGTGATTGGCAGAACCCAAGAATCCTGGGTGATTCAAAGCCAAATAGGAAGAGAAAGAAGAATGTGGCTGGAAACAGGTGGATAGTCAGACTGCACCTGGTTTGTCAGGAAAGGAAGGCTATAGAATCCCTGCAGTCTGAGTGGCCTTAGCAGGAGGAGCCCGTTTACCACCCTTTTTACCTTTAGTAGGAGGTTGAGATTGCCTACAAACAAAGGCTGTCTTAGAAGGGTAGTTTCTCTGAAATTTAGGCACAGGAGAAACAAAGACACGTTTAAGCTCCTGTAAGGCCTTCCCCTTGTCCTGAAGAGACTTAAACAAACCAGCAGCTGCTTCCCCAAACAAAAGTTTAGTATCCAGAGGAGCATCCAGGAACTTAGCCTTAATATCATTGGGTAAATGTTGAAGCCTAAGCCAAGCATGCCTCCTTAGTACTGAATGAAAAGCAGCAGCCCTAGAAGAGGCATCTGTTGCATAATAACTACATCTGATAGAATGACAAACTACTTGAGTGGAAGTCCCTACCAAGGGAAAAGCAGAAGATTTACTGTCAGTGTCTGGAAGATCAGAAAAAGCTGACAAGCCTGAGAAAGAAGAGCCAACACATACCTAGATAAATGGGTCTGATAACTAATAGCCCTAAAAAGTAGGGTAGCAGAAGTATAAACCTTCTTACCCAACCTGTCCATGGTTCTACTGTCCTTGTTGAAGGCAGTAACTTGGTCAAAGAAAGCAATTGAGATGGCTTATCAGAGGCTACAGACACCACAGAGGTGTCAGCAGAAGAACATTTGAACAAAAAGGAACAGTCCTCAGGCACCCTATAAAACCTATCAGATTTCTTGGGAGCAGGGTGGAGAGAATCAGGTGCTTTAGAGGCATTAGAAAAAACATCTAGTAAAGCAGCCAGAACAGGAGGAATAGTCGCAGTTTAGGAGATTCCATAGTACCTCTTATGGATATCCAAAACCTGGGCACAATCCCACTTAAAAAATTCCATCATCCTAGAGATTGTGTCCCCAAAGGAAATTTTCTCAGAAGGAGTATCTGTGCTATTAGTGCCCTCCTCCTCAGACCTGTAGTCTAAAGGAGAAGGAATCTGGGTAGAATAAGTAAGGGATTCTTCATCAGAATCCAACTCTTCCTCAGAAGAATTTAATTCCCTGGATCTTTTAGGTGAAGAAGAAGACCAAAGAGGAGCAGGAACCAAAATCCCTTGTTGAGAACTTAACGACAGTAAAGCATTAAATAACCCCTGAGTAAAGGCCTGCCAATCACTTTGTGGAGCCCTAGGAGCAGAAGAAACATGTCTAGTTTTCTGTTTCTTTTTAAGGGGATATCCGTCCTAGAAAACTGAGAGGGCCCTAACTCAGGACAGCATTCTACAACCATAGTAGGAACTTCTTCCCTAAGAAGAAACTGCAGAACCCCCTTAGACCCTTCAGAAACAATCAGCTGTGGTTCCCCCCCTGAACACCTGAAACGGACACCTGAAAAGCCTTGTCGGACATGCTGCCTGCCAGATGCTCACCGGGCTCCAATCCAGACACAGCAGAGGAATCCGACAACACAACCAGGTGAGTCTTCCAGTTTGTAATAACCTCAGAAGAAACCCCTGGCAGAGACTGGACAGCAGAAAATTCCGGTCTTACCTTTTTCCCCTTCTTCTTCCATGATGGCTTACCCTCAGGGCTAGGAGTTCCATCCATAGTTTCTTTACCAAGCAGCTTAAGATGGTGGTTCTCAAGATACAATGAAAGAGAAGAAGCCTACTATGAAGGGCTTTTAGGAGAAATGTCTGACAAATAGAACAAGACGTATAGTCGTGAGAAGCTCCTAGGCAAAAAAGGCACTTATAGTGGTGGTCTTTATAGGGAATCTGTCTCCCACACTGGCATTTACCCTTCCTGGATGACATTAACCCTCCAAACAGCACAAAAAAAGAAGAAAAGAACAAATACCCCAACCGGGGTGCTTATCTGCAACAATGAGGACTTCAGCAAATAGGAGAAGTCACCAGAATGCCAATAAACAGAAAAAAATGGCAAAAAATGGACGAAGGCAAACAGACCGATGGTTAAAAACAGATATGGACTGGCGGCATGGAAGTTCTAAGGATGGTACGCCTGAACATCACCTTTATGGCCTATGCTATGTAAGGAGTGTGTAGGTGAAGTTCAGTGTACCTTAAAGCAACAGTAGAATTTGGTAGACTGGCCGGACAACAGGCTTCACGGCAGGGAATCCCATAATTAATGAATACTGCACCGGTTAATGTAAGGACATCTAATATGCGCATCCTGAACAGACACCAACCTGGTTAACAAGAAAAATGATACTTCACCTTAAGAGTGAACCTGTAAGCCATCCTAAAATCTATAGACCAGTAACCTTCCAATGATGTACAAACTATGTACTGGAATTGATACAGACAGTTTATAGTCATTTAGAAGAAAACTCAGTCATGGCAATAGAACAAAAAGGTAACAAAGGATAATTTTTTTCTAAATAAAGCCATAATGGAGAATTTTAAAAAGGGGAAGAATCTAAGTATGGCATGGCTAGATTACAAGAAAGAATTTGTTAGCATCCTACATTCATGGATAAAGGAGTGCTTACAGATAAATAAGATATATCCTATAAGCTCTCCTTTATCCATGATCCATGAGTGGTTTGCCACTGTTTCATGGACATTGTAATACAAATGTATTACAGTGTCCATGAAACAGTGGCAAACCACTTTGCAATTAAGCCTTGACAAAGAGCAGATTGTTATCCCAGATGTAAAAATTCAAAGGGAGATATTCCAGGGTAATTCTTTGTCAATGCTGTTGTTTTTTTCTTACCCTTAACCCGTTAACCTGTCTACTTAACAGAGTAGGTCTTTGTTACAATGTGGCTCCCAGAAAAAAAAAACTTGCGTGAAGATTTTTCATGTACTTTTTGTGAATGACTAAAAACTGTATAGTTCATCAGATGAAGAGTTGAAAGCAGAACTATGAGTAGTAATGACATCAGGTATTGATAACTGTGCAAAAGCAATGTTTAAAACAGGAAAGTTACAGTACCAAGAAAATATCAGTCCAGAACAGGAATGTGGCATAAAGGAACTTGAGCAGGAATTGATGAAGGATTGGCAGTAAAACATGAACAAATGCAAATAAAACATAATAAGGAATATTTCAGAAGGCTACAACTTATTTTTAAAACAGCCTTAACATCTAGGAATAAAGACCAAGCTATAAACCAATTTGCTCTTCCTGTTTTAACTTATATTTTTGATGTGATTGTCTGGCCCCTAAAGGTACTTGATCAGTTAGACAGAAAAGCAAGAAAAATGCTTCACACTTACCAAATGATACATAAAAATCAGTGTATACCAAGGTTATATATTTCATTTTCTGAAGGAGGTATGGGCCTCCTCGAAGTTGGATTACATGCATAGATCTGCAATTGTGGGAGTGTATACATATCTGCTGACCTCATCAAATCCAAACATACTGACAGATCTGAAGTAGGGACTTCATTTGTCAGCAACCGGTGGGTCTTTGGATCCGATATCGGATCCAAGCCGGCAACTTGTTTCATAGCTAATGGATCCAAGCTCCTAGCTCCTCCCCTCACCCATAATCCCCTGCCAACCCTCCATGACCTCAGATCTAGTTTGCCGCGCTTGTGGATGGCTGGATTCCTTTGAGCTCTAGCGAAATCGTCAGCTAAGTCTGTTTTTCTTAGTCAACTTTTCTCTACTTTAATTTTAAAAAAAGTGTGTAAGAGTTAGGTTCCCTGTAATATTTATTTTTTTACATAGTTTTTCCCTCCTTTCGCTGGTCGTTAGTGAGTGTGTGTGTGTGTTTGTGTTTTTGGGGCCTGTGTGTTTGTGTAGCACTCCTTTTTCTTTAAAGTATGGCTGAGGCCCCAAAAGACATTTTTTCTAAATGTACCGCGTGTGGCCATAAGCTCTCCCCGGCTGATGGCCACACTCAGTGCGTTTGGTGCCTTGGGGTTGAACACCTCACCTCAGGCTGTACCATTTGTGCAGCGTTCAACCCCAGGGCACTGAAAGAGCAGAGGTCGAAGCTAGTCCTGGCGGGACTTTTGCCCCCGGACTCAGCTCCGGCCTCCGCTGCTCCCATGGCACTACCACAAGCTGTGGTCATTGCCACTCCTGCCCCCCTTCCTTCGGCCAGGACTCAAACTCCTGCTAAAGCGCCAGAGGACAGAGAGGCTAGGAGGGGAAACGGAGGGAGAACACCACAAGCGGCGGGCCGAGGCCTCCGCTTCGGCCCCACCAGCTAAGCGGGCTTCTCCCGCCACTGCTTCTAGGTCTCCTCCTCCTCGGCTCCGATCTCCTTGCTTCTCCCCAGGGCCCGAGGAGGAGGAGACCCGATCTCCATCAAGGTCATCGAGGCGGCATTCCAGGCCTGCCTTGGTGGCCTCTTCGAGATCAACATTCAGCATGTCTGATGCAGACTTGGACTGGATGATGCGAAGATTCATCCAGGCCCAGCTGCAGATGGGAGTGCTCTTGCCTCCCCCCCCTTCGGGGGGGAGCTCGACACCCTTTTTCGCTCCAATTGCTCCTTCTCCGACCTGCTACCCAGGTTCGGAGCGTTCGGAGCCGAGCAGCGTCGGAGCCGGGGGTGGGTCGGCGCCGACAGTACTTTGTACTTCGGATCTGACCCTGCCCTCGAGTCTGTCGGATCCGACCTCTCGGAGCCATGGCCCGAGCTTCGGATCTGAGGGATTCAGTGTGCCTTTGGCTCCGTCCAGGTCGGAGCGCACTGGTCCTTCGGATCCGATGGTCTTGGCGCCGGTTCCGATCCCTTCATCGGATCCGAGTGGGAGCCGGCTCTCAGAGCCCAGGGAGAGCGGTTCCCTCTCGGCCTTCAATGTAGTGGAGAGGGCTCTGTCGAGATCATCCGGACCCCTGGCCCTTGTCTCGGCTCCACCCTGCACTCCCTCTCTGCTGGGCCAGGCTTCCATCACCCGGCCTCAGGGACAGCCTGCTTCAATGTTCCAGGTTGTTCCATTGGAACAGGATGTTGCTGGCGAGACCTCCTCGGACAGCCCCCCCCCGTGGAAGTGCCCCGCAAGCACAAGTACAAGAGGAGGCACGTGGACTCCCCTGAGTCCTTAACTGAGGACACGGACTTGGATGAAGGGGAAGGCTCCCCAAAATCACCCCCTGAGGTTGTCTCCTTTGGAGACATCATGGAGATGCTGAGGATCAGAGGTGGGTGGTCTTCCCCCAAGGCTTCCTCCGATGAGTCCGTGTTTCTGGAGGCATTCGAAGCAGGCCCATCTACCTCTTGGGTGTCCCCTCCGGCCGACCCCTTGTTGGACCTTATTACCACCAGGGCGTGGAAGGACCCGGACACTGTGGAGCCAATACCCAAATGCCCGGACAGGATACTAAGACCCCCGCAGACCGGTCACACTGGAGCAAGGGTCCCCCCGTAGATGCCATGTTGACGGCGGCAGCCACGAAGAGGGAACTAGCACAGGAGAGCCCCTCAGTCCATCCACCGAGCAAGGAGTCCCACTCGATGGACCGCTTAGGGAAGCGAGTTTTTAGTTCAGCGACCTTTTTGGTAAGGTCTCTGAACTATATGGCACATGTCATCAGGATGCAGCGGGATCTTATCAAAGAATACGCTGCCTCCTCCCCTGAGTCCATGTCGGCGGAGGACAAACAATTATAATCCACCCGAATGGCCACTCTGAGATCCATTTCAAATACCTCTATGCGGCTATTGTCCCACGCCACCGAGGGAGCCGCTAGAGCTAGCGGAGCAGGCCTAGTCATGAGACGTCAGGCCTGGATCCGTCATTGTGACTTTGCAGAGCCCTTTAAAGCGTCCTTTGTGAACACCCCTTTCGATGGTTCTGCCCTGTTTGGCAAAACGGTTCGCGAGAAGGACGGGAAGACATTGTCTGCCGTCGGAGTCCGCTTCTCTGCTCCCCAGCGGTCCTTTTCGAAGAACCAAAAGGGTCAGAAGAAGATGTAGTTCTGGAAGTTGCAACATTCCCAACCCACTCCGGACAACCAGTCCTTCCGTGGCAGAGGAGGACAGGGAGGACAGCGCATACTGTCCGGGCATTTGGGTATTGGCTCCACGGTGTCCGGGTCCTTCCACGCCCTGGTGGTAATAAGGTCCAAGAAGGGGTCGGCCGGAGGGGACACCCAAGAGGTAGATGGGCCTGCTTCGAATGCCTCCAGAGGGGCTCCGAGAAACTTTGGGTCCAGAGAACCTTTCTCTGACCGGCCCACGCAGCAGCCCTGAAGGGTTGCCTGACTGCTCCACTCTGGAGGCAGTCGGGGGGCGCTTCTCAGAGCACCTAGCGGCATGGGAGTCCATCACGACAGACCGCTGGGTGCTTCGAATTATATCCAGAGGATACAAAATCCCATTACTTCATGTCCTCAAATTCAAGAACCTCCCCGATGTACCACCCAATCAGAGGGAGGCTGCAGCCGCAGAAATTCAGCAGCTGCTAAGAAAAAGAGCCATCCAGCCCGTCCCCCAAGACCAGCTCGGATTAGGGTTCTACTCCAGGTTCTTTTTGGTGCCAAAAAAGACAGGGGCCTTGAGACCGATTCTAGACCTGTCCCGTTTGAACCTGTCGGTAACCAAGGAAAAATTCCGAATGGTCACTCTTCAATCTATTCTCCCCCTTCTAAGGGAGAACAATTGGATGTGCGCTATAGACCTCAAGGATGCATACTACCACATTCTAATGGACAGACGATCCAGGAGGTTCCTCTGCTTCCAGCTGGGAGCCAGTCACTACCAGTTCAGGGTCCTTCCCTTTGGCCTCACCACAGCCCCCAGGGTGTTCACCAATTTATTAGCAGTGATTGCGGCCCACCTGAGACTCCAGGGAATACAGGTCTTTCCGTACCTGGACGACTGGCTCCTGACCACCCCAACAAGGCATCTACTTTGCTCAGCCAGAGATTTCTTTCTCTGCCTAGCCCCACAGTTAGGCATCACCATTAATGCCGACAAATCCTTTCTGGCCCCAACACAAGTCATAGAATTCATAGGAGCCAGAATAGACACCAGAGATCTACGAGCATTCCTGACGTCGGAATGTCTACGGAATTTGCAACTTCATGTGTGGGCCATCCTCCAATCAGAGACCCCACCGGCGGAATTGGTCCTGAGGGTGCTGGGCTCCATGGTGGCAACGATAACGCTCCTTCCATGCACCCGTCTGAACATGCGGGTACTGCAGTGGACCCTTCTAGTACAATGGTCCTTTCTGTCTTTTCCTCTCCATCACCCCATTGCTATCAGCAAGGCTTGCAGGAGGGCTCTATTATGGTGGCTCCATGCTCCGGACCTCCATACGGGCTGACCCTTCTGCACCTCTCCCCCTCTCGCCACGGTGACCACGGACGCCTCCCGCCTCGGGTGGTGGGGGCATTATTCAGGCAGGACCATCAAAGGCACGTGGAACGGTACAGAGACCTCCCTGCATATCAGCGTTCTGGAGATGAGAGCGGTGCTGTACGCGTTGCAAGCACTTCAGAATCTCCTCCCCGTAGGAACGATTGCAATTCAGTCGGACAACATGTTGGTTGTCTGGTACATCAACAAACATGGGGGAACCAGGTCTTACCCTCTATGCCGCGAAGCCATGAGAGTGTGGGAATGGGCGATTTCCACCAACCGCTTTCTGATTACAACGCACATTCCGGGGCGGGCCAACATCCTAGCGGACAAACTCAGCCGCACCCTTCTTACCCCGTACGAGTGGTCTCTCAACCCACTAGTAGTGAAGCAGATATTCGCAATATGGGGGCAACCCTGCTGCGATCTTTTTGCCTCTCCCTCAAACACCAAATGTGGCAATTTCTTTGCTCTGATTCCCCCTCCAGGGGAAACCCCAAGAGACGCTCTGGTGCATGCTTGGCCACCCGGTCTACTTTATGCCTATCCTCCTCTACCCCTGATGCTGCAGCTCTTACAGAAAGCCTCGCGGTTGGGGAGCAGGATGATCCTCATTGCCCCATTCTGGCCTCGACAAATTTGGTTCCCTTACCTGTGGTCTCACCTAGTGAATCCCCCTTGGATTCTGGATCCCAGTCCGGATCTAATCTCCCATCCGTCGGACTTACCGACCCCAAATCTGGACAATCTGAAGCTGACGGCTTGGTTGCTCCAGTTCCATTCCTAGTTAGGACTCCCGGTATCTCTTCACCAGTCAAAGCCATCCTTGTGGCAGTGCATAAGCCCTCCACCAAGAAAGTGTACCGCAGTAAATGGAAGCGTTTCTCCGTCTGGGTGGAGCATCATAATCTAGATCCCTTTACGGCTCCTCTTCCATCCATATTAGACTTCCTAACCGAACTTTTTCAGGAAGGCGCTAGTTGCTCAACTGTCAAAGTGCAACTGGCTGCCATCTCCCATTACCATGTGGGACATGACACAGGACCCTTGATGTCGGCCAAATTGTGTAAAACCTGTTTCAAGGGCACCTTTTTGCTTAGACCCCCTATAAAAGAAGCCGTACCACCTTGGGATCTTTCACTAGTTCTTCAAGCCCTGACTGCTCCACCTTTTGAACCTGCTGCTTTAGTAGATCTCAAATACTTGTCCTGGAAAGCAGCATTCCTTGTAGCCATTACTTCAGCAAAAAGAGTTTCGGAGCTTCAAGCTCTTTCTGTGAAGCCTCCTTATTTGATCTTTCATCCGGACAGAGTGTACCTCAGGACCAATCCCTCCTTCATTCCCAAAATAGCATCAGAAACCAATATAAATCAATCCATAAATTTACCGGTCTTCTTTCCTAAATATCAGAATAAAGGACAGTACAAGCTGCACTCATTAGATGTTCATAGGCAGCTGTGTTTTTATACTCATAGAACAGCTGGTCACAGACAATCCAACCAGCTGTTCATTTCCTTTGCCAAATTTAATTTGGGGAAAGTAGTATCAAAAATCTCTCTATCACGCTGGATTTCACAATGTATCCTGCTAGCGTACCAAGCTTCTGGGAGACCCGCACCTGAAGGAGTTCGCACACATTCCACTCGTTCCATCTCTACTTCTGCGGCCTTCAAATCTAGAGTTCCATTGGATGATATTTGTTCGGCAGCCACTTGGGCCTTATCTCATACCTTTATTAACCACTACAAACTGGACGTGATTTCTAGAGGGAGAGCATCCTTTGGCTCTGCGGTGCTCCTCAATAGCCTTCCATGATGGCCACCCAAGATTCAGGTAGCTGGGGACTCTGTCCCACAGGTTGCTAACAAATGAAGTCCCTACTTCAGATTAAGAAGTTATGTACTCACCATAAAGTTCCATCTGAGTAGGTAGCTTCATTTGTCTGCAACCATCCCCCCCTCCTTCCCCGTGGCCTTCAGTGGATCTATGTAAGTTGGAATACCCTTTTTGGGTACATATTGAGGGGCAAACTTGATCTGAGGTCATGGAGGGTTGGCAGGGGATTATGGGTGAGGGGAGGAGCTAGGAGCTCGGATCCATTAGCTGTGAAACAAGTTGCCAGCTCGGATCTGATATCGGATCCAAGACCCACAGGTTGCAGACAAATGAAGCTACCTACTCAGATGGAACGTTATGGTGAGTACATAACTTCTTATTTTACTACATGTGGAGAGGAAGTCTAAGATGACCTCTCTGTTTAGTTTAGCAGAAGCATTTAGGTGGCAATCAGGAAAGGAAATCAAACCAAAAGTAGACAACAATCAGACAGAAACTGAATTTGCAAAAAAAAAGAAAGAATATAAGGAGAAGGATCAGATGAGAAGAAAAGATATGTTGGAAAACCTTAAATATAGTGGCAGATATAGATATCTGGAACATCCCTTATGTTGATCAGGATTTGACACAGGAATAATTAAGGAGAGATGAGCTGAAACCAAGGAATGAAAGGTTAATATTGGCAGCCCAGGAGAGTGGACTGCATGCACATTGGTTTACAAAGTCCATTGAACATATGAGATTAACAGACAAATGTAGGTTCTGTAAAAAAGAATTGGAAATAGTCACACAGCTGGTTGCTGGATGTGATACACTCATGGTGTAGGGCCTGTTCACTAACACAATAATTTGGCAATATTGTTGAACTGGGTATTGTGCAAATGCTACAGTATGGAAGTAGCTGAGAAGCATTAAAAATCAAGAACCACAAAGCATTGTAGAGAATGAGGAAGTGTACATCACATGGGATCACCCATTACCAACAATTCAAAAAATAGATTCAAGATATATATCAATGGAAAAAAAACAAAAAACATGAGACAAAAACAAAGCAAATTAAAAAATGATAAATAAACAACTGACATCTTAAGAAGTGCATACATATGAAACCACACAAGCATGCATTCCAAAACGAGTTAAGCTCTTTAATTCCGTAAATTCTGAACTTCATTAGAATAATTTGCTACTTGCAAACTACATACATTTAAAAACTGTTGACAGTACTTCAATAAAAACAAATAAATGATTGAATAGCAGTCATCATAATTCTTAAAGACATACTAGCCTAATATGTACAGCATCATAAAACTTTACATCACAAAATTCGTAGTAAAACTGTTTGAAAACAAAAAGCATTAACAGGAAAACTTGCTAATATTGCATTTTTTTCTTTGGAGTTATGTTTATATGAGATGACTGAGTAGGATCACAGCATTTAAAAAAAAATGTTTTTGTTTGAATTATGATTTTGGCACCATTTTGTACTTAAACCTTTTTGACAGGAATTTTTAATCAGTTTCTAATTTATTTCTTTTCTGCAACTTCCCTTTGGACTGAAACTAGCCTTTTTTAACAAAAATCAAGGGATGCTTGTACATGTATTTTGTGCTTTGAATCATGTTACTGAAAATGCTGTCACTTCCTCAGTGAAGTGTTCAGAATAGTAATAATATCCCTACAGAAATAGTCTTTAGATTGTTATTTAGGGGGAGAATAGTAGGATTTGTGCATCTTCTTACTGGGCTGACCATGTACCAGTATTTGTACTGGACTAGCTAGTTTCTTGTCCCCTGACTTGATGGACTCCGACCACCCCTCCATCTTCCCCATGTGTGCCTAAAACACAAAAGAATAAATAAAAAAATATGCCTCCACCTATGACTTGTGATTCTGCAGTAGACTTAGCCTCGGGCAGGCTATCAGACCACTCATCTTTTGTTACCTCCAGGTCCCCTGGTGAAGTCATAGTACCACAACTGTGCATGAAACAAGGATCAAACACATCTTTCAGGGCTATACCATTACCTGCTGCAGGTATGGAAGAGCCAAACTCTTTTGGTGCATGTAAGTTGCCAGGGTTGCAAAATCTGTTGCCAATATTGATACTTTCCCCCTGGGGACCCTGCCATTAGTGTAGTGCATGCCAAAAAGAAATAGAAGACCCTCCACATTATGGGGCAGCAGTCTCTGACTGGTTTCCCATCTGAGATGGTTGCTAGGGATAAATCCATGGTGCAGACAGTTGGTTACAGGGCACATACCCAGGTTATAATAACATAGGTGCTTCCACCCCCGGATAAGTCTGCTAATGGCCCTATTTTTGTAGGGAATACTGTGTCTGAAGACTCTGACCTGTGTTGGATCAGATGGTTTCTGTGATGACTAACAGATAACAGAACCCCAAACAGATGTTTTGTTTTCCCCTCCCTTAATTCTACCATTGGGAGGGGTCTTCTAGAAAGCTTGTAATTTTCTTCTGCTCATTGAGGCTTTGACTAAGAAAGGGTTTCAGAAGTTTTGGGTATGCTTGGTCTCACCTGGCCTCCAAGCCCTTTTGACTGCCGACCCTGCTTCAGTGTCCCCAGTGATCCATGTCTCCTTTGTGCCTAGTCCATCAGATTAACTAGCCAAGTGGCTAGAATCTTAGAGAAACTAGCTGCCACAGTCTAGCACTGTAGCTTTTAAACTGTTTAACTGCCAGTGTTTATGTGGAAGTTTGTGTTGAGATAAATGTACAGTTTAGACAAATTTGCCGCATCTTTGTCCGCAGAGCAAAAGGTCTGTGTTAAAGATGTTGTTTCTGATGTGTCTCAGTTTTCAAAAGATGCTCTAAAATTTCTTTGGGAGGGGGCTGATACTATTTCTAAAAATGTGTTGTTAGCAGTGATTATAAGTTATGTTTGCACTCCCAAAATTTTTCTGATAAGTTAAAAAATGAGATTATGAATGCTCATTTTGAGTTTGATTGTGTGTTTGGTACAACAGCTAAATCAGATCCTTAAACACTGAGATGACAGATGTAAATTGATGTGAGGTGTATTGAAAATGTTTCATATTTTCAAGTTCAAGCAAGATAATTTTCAGCGACTTAACAAGCAGAAGTCCCAGAAGAACAATATCCAAGGCAATAAAAGGAACAGCAGGACAACTCTGCCAAGCCTAACAAGAAGTGTTTCTTTCCTTGAAAAGATACCCCCTTCCATCTTATGACCATGGCAGTCATCTTTATCAAGTCCCCTGTCAGGGTGCCTCATCACTCTTGTTAGCTATCTGCAAAGTAACCTGGCCGTCAGTGGTTTCTGACGGATGTGTGCTAAACATTGTTGGCAGTAGTTTCAGATAAAAGAGGGAATTCTGTCCTATTCTCCAGAAAATAGGACTCAAGGGTCATAGAGGAAGTCCCTTCTTTGAAAAGAATGAGTGGTTTCTTTTCTAGTGTTTTCTTGGTACCTCAAAAACAGCAGTCATATAGACCAGCGTGGGATCTTCTGTTCTGAATACTTTTGTCAAGGTCCTCAAGTTAAAGATGTTTTCCTGGCAGACAGTGCTTCCTCTGTTTCTGGACCACTTATTCACAATATCCATGCTCTTAACAGATGCCTTTATTTATATCCCCAGGGCTCATCGCTTCAAGGGATGTCTGAAGTTTGTTGTGTTTAGTTTGTGCTGTCAGTTTTCTGTATACCTTTTGGGTTATATCCACTGCAGTGCAAGTGTTTTCCAAATGGTTTGCTCCAGTAATGGCCTACTGACAGGCTTGGGCATTCAAGTTTTTCCATACTTGGTTAACTTGCTGATCAGTGCAGAGCCTTCATCCAGGTGTGTGGAATTACTAGAAGAGGTCTCATCCTGGCTGTCCCATTTAGCGTTCAAATTGAACTTTCTATAATCATTTTTGACAAACCTTCAAAAACTCATCCTTCTAGGGTGCTTAATCGACTTCAGCAATAGTCTGTTTTTTTCTGCTTGAAGACAAGGTCCTGTCATACCAGATGGTGTTTCCAGAATTCTGCCAGAAGAATATTGCCTCAGTGAGAGAATTCCTGGAAATTTTTGGACTGTTGGCTTCCATGATTCCCATTTTACTACAGGTCTGTCTTCATGTGAGAGCAATTCAGTGATTATGCCTGAAATCATTGGCCACAGCACATTTCATCAGATGAGAATTACAGTGGTGTAGAGAATAGTTCAGTATCACTCCAAGGCTTCCTTTCTCCCCACCAATGCTTGTCAGTACAGTTTGTCCAAATATATTCATCTGACTTCACCTGGAGAACTATGTCACTGGGGATGCAAGTGCTAGCCACTTGGGGACCCAAGAATGCACAGTGTAGCACATCAGTATCTAGAAGATGTTGTCAGTGTTTTACACCTTGAAAGTCCTTCACCACTTGCACAACAGGTTTCTTCTAACCAAAGTGATGTGGTAACAGCAAACTATGGGGTAAGAAGTTTTATCCTCTATGCCGATTTGCAGTGATAGCCTGGAAGCAGGTTTCTTAGTATTCTTTGCCTCTTCAGGCATCAAACATCCTGTCAGAGCAGAACATTGTGGCAGATAGAATGTACAGGATCTAATCCAGATGTGGGGAACACATCTAATAGATCGATCTGGATCCTTTCAAATCAGACAGCTCGAGAAATTCTGTTCCAGACATCTTTGCAGCCATGCCTGAAGGACAAATGCATTCTGGTTCCCTGGGACAAAAATGTTCCTGTATGCGTTTCTACCCATTCCAGTGTTTCACAAAGTACTTCAGTAAGTTCAAAGAGAAATGCCAAAGATCATTGTGGTCACACCCTATTGGCCCAGGGAATATTGGTTCTTCTTGTTTATACTATTGACCAAGGGAAATTGCCACAGACTTCTTCACACAGTCTCAGGGATGACTGGTGCATCACAGTTTGGAGCAACATCTGTTGAAAGCTTGTATGATTCTATCTTGACTCCTCCATTTAAGCACTTGTTTCTTGAGGATATGCAACAGGTGTTACAAGAGGCCAGAAAACCTGCTGCTAGAAAATCTTGTGTTTTAGAAGGGATGAGTTTTTCTAAGTGATGACTAAATGGCATAGTGTCCATTGTGGTTAATATCACTCTAGTCTTGAAATATTGGTGTGAGGTACTTCAGGAGGACTTAGCGTATGCATCCATTTAGATGCATTTAGTGGCCATCCCTGCTTGCTTGCCAATGGATCCCCTTCTTTCTTTCTTTCTTTCTTGGGTAAAAACAGTTCATGAAAGGAGTATTGCATATGAGACCCCCCTCCCAAGCAAATTCCTCCTTCATGGGATCTCAACTATGTTCTTTAAAAATTGACCTTACCACTTTTGAACCAGGAGCTTGCGCTGATCTTAAGCTGTTCCGTATATTGATCACTACTGCAGTAGCCTTAGCTGTATGGGGTTATCTCCTAAAATGTAATAGACAAAGCTTCAGGGTACCTTCCACCTGTCTGGCAGCTGACTCAGCAACAATTGATTCGAACTCTCCCAAAATGAAAACCAAGAAGTTTCATAAAAAAGTAAAAGTTACCAATTTTAGTAAAATTTGTTTGCTATCAAGTAACTACATTGTCTGGATATCATCAAAAAAGAAAATTAGAACCAAAAAAAAAAAAAGGGAAAACCAACCAGAAAAGAAAAAGATCTCTGACTAGGAAGAACCTCTCAGCAGTTCAGCAAAAATCAGTTTAAGTTGCAGCTGTAATACAGGAGATTGCTTCTGGTAATCTTAAGGAAAAAATAAATAAAATGTCCTCAGAACTATTTAAAATACATAGACAATTGGAGGAATATATAAAGTCAAATGTCAGAAGGTTTGGGAAAGTAGTGGATGCTTTAAGTAGCCATTCAGCTAAGCTAATATGACTGCAGAAGTAAGAGACTGATATAAAGGAAAGTCTGGCTGGACATGAGTTTTCTCAAGAAGGAATGTTTAAAAAAGTAGTAAGAATTAGGGGACATAGAGAAAATCTGAGTTTTTTTTTTTTTGCTATACCAGAGAACCTGGAAGGAGTGAACTATAGTAATTTATTGTAAGTAATTGTATTGGCGTTTCATATGAATGTTTGTAAATTGAAAGGACTCATCTTGTGTATACCCAAAATCTGGCTACCAGAAATCAGCCAATATGTTTCTTACAAAACATGAATCATGCCCATCAGAAAGAGCTGTATCTGAAAAAGATATGATGGAAGGGAAAAGTATTAAAAATTAATGACATGAGAGTGTTTTTGGAGAATGATTATTAATTGTACACCAAACAAAAGAGAAGCAAGTGTAGCCTGTCATTTATGATCTGTTGAGAGGCAGATGTGACATTTAAGTTACAGTAGCTAGCTATCCTTAGAACAACTTTCCCACAGGATAGGATGTTTTGGAAGCAAAACAAGCTATGGAGGAATTAAAAAAAGTTTAGTCAACAAAGAGTGAGCTTGCAAGTTTTAAGGGCCTCTGCTTCTAAATTTTGTATTAGTAAGAAACCGCAAAGAGAGTGTGACTTCGCCAGTAAAATCTTTTTACACTGCTCTAAAGAAAAAGTTTTGAGTAACAGAAAAAAAGACAAGGAATTGATGAGAATAAGTACCTGAGGCCAATGTTGGGAGTTCATGATGATCAAGAAGATGACTGGCAACAAAATAGATTTAGTGAATAAGTATGAGAATTGTAATGCATCAGTCCTACAGGATATAATTCAGGCGTATGAACTCTGGATCTGTGAGAAGAAGTGGATGGAAAAGACCAGAAGTTTGTTGACTGTCCTAAACTGGTGGAACAACTGTAATGCATAAACCACACTCTGTCATTAATGTTTATAAGGACACTAAATATGTTAGTGATATTAACGTAAGAAAGTACTTTCTTAATTGTAATGTATCCAGGCTTTACACTGTAAAAAGATAAGAAAGGCTGGAAGATGCAAGTTAAAATTGGTATAATGTGATCTTTTTAAACAAGAACCATCTTTATTAAATTATCACGTATGACATAGGCAATCTTACATTTATATAAAGGGTAATAAACCATACTGACACAATTTTAGTTGCAAACATTATACATTACAAACCATGCTGATACAACTGTAGCTGCAAACATTATGCATCACTTATAATATATATCCAGTCATTGTCAAATATTTACATAGCTCATTCAGATCCTGCCTTCTTTTAAACCTTGTTCTTCCTCTGCATATATTGATCCCACAATTGCCATTTTTTTCCTATGTGATTTGCCCCTACCCTTTTCTAAGGTCCCAATTCCATTTTTTATCTATGTTAGTTATCTTCGCTACTACTAATAAAGTTGGTTTTAGACTTTGATTTCCATTTTCTAGTAATTGCTTTTTTGTCAGCCATCATAACTAGACTCAACAAGGCCTTATTATGTCTAGGCAATACCAATTCTGTATCATAGCTCAAAAACTCATTTCCTTAGTTATGCCAATTTGCTCACCCAGTATCTCCAACAGAGTAGTCTGCAGGGAATCTTTAAAGTCTGTCATCTCATTACACTCCCAAATGATATATTCCCAGTTACCTCTTTCTTCCCCATCACACCTCCAACATTTGCTGTCTACCTGAGGGAAAAATTCTTTGGAGTATTCTTTGGAGTCTACTTTGGGTATGAAAATGCTTATGTAAACACTTCCAAGCAAAGATCCTAAATCTTCTAGACGTATATTTGGGAGACATACATATACCCCCCCATTGTTTCTTTGTGAATTGCTTATCCAATCTCTCTTCCCAGTCCGTTCTAACCTTTTCTGATTGATTCTTATATTTAGCATGCAATCTTTTATATTCTGTACTAATTATTATTTTCTTAATGGCAATTTCTGTTCTAGATTCTGTTAAAAACTCTACCATCACTGGTCTTTCATTTAGGGCACTCCTATTTCTTTCTGTTTTCCTAAACTCTGATATAAATTCTTGATATGGAAGGCAATCTCTAACTTGAAGTCCAAATAAGTTCTTGGTGTCTTCCCATTGTATTACCTTTCCCTCTCTAGTTATTTGCTCCCAATACCTTGGCTTATTTGTCAGTTTTCACCAGTAAATTCCAGCCCTCTCTTTACCTATTGTCTGTATCCCTAATTGCAGTCATCCCTATCAGCATAATCTCCTTTCTCCATTCCTGTGCTGGATTAGTTCTTAAAATACTTTCTACTACTTTATTAATATAATATTCTGTATGATTATTGTCATTCTCCTTAAAGTTCTGCATCCAAAATCCCAATCTTTCCTTGTTTCTTGAGCTTTCCCTGTTTCATCAACATCTTTTTCCAGTTTGAATTATATTTTCTGCTTGTCCTGTATATAGGAGGCTTAACTGTGCTGCTCCAAAATACTCCATCAAATCAAGTAATCCCAATCTGCCCTGTTCTATTGGAACAATAAGCTTATCCCACTTGACTCTTGCTGTCTTCCCCTCCCAGATAAAATCCTTCAGCTCTTTATTAATTGCAATCCACAACTCCTCTGGTTGATATAAATATGCCTGGCCAGTGTATAAGACTAAAGAGAATAAAAATATTTTAACTGCTTGTATCTTACTATCAATATCCATATAACAGAGCTTCAGTTTTCTCAGTTTTTGTAGTGGCTTTTATTTAGCCTTTTCCCACATATCCTTTGCTGCCACACCAGAATCGTTCTTAATCCATACTCTTAAATACTTAATTTTATCATCTCCCCATAAATATGGATATTGCTGAACCAATTTGTGTGTGGGTACATCATTTACTGCTATTGCATTTGTTTTAGCATCATTAAGTTTATATCCTGAAAAGATTTGAAACTGTCTCAATATGTTCCACAACACTGTAATGTGCCTTTCTGATTATGTCAGGTGTAAAATAATATCACCTGCTAACAGAGACAGCTTTTCTTGACTACCATACCAATTATATCTTTGAATTTCTGAATGCCTTATTTTCTTTGCCAGTGGTTCCAAATATAATGCAAATAACAAAGGGGGGAGAGGACACCCCTGCCTGGTTCCTCTGCTTAAGCAGATAACTTTCCGAGGACTCCACCCACTTTAATTTTTGCCTCCAATCCATCATATATCCTCCTAATCAACCTTAAAATTTTATCAAGGAATGCAAATGCTTCTGTTGCTCAGCTCATAAAGTCCCAACTTACCCTGTCAAATGCTTTCTCTGCATCAAGACCAACCAACAACAGTGGTATTTGCTTCCGTCTGGATCATAAGTGTTCTGTTAATGTTGTCAAATGTTTGCCTCCTCTCTGCAAAACCACATTGATCCATGCCTGTCAATTTTGGTATCACTTTTGCCACTCTTTTAGCCATTATAGACATAAACATTTTATAATCATGGTTTAGTAGTATAATGGACATGTATGAAGCTGGATCTTTAACCTCTTTAGGTATTACAGCTACCACTGCTTTCTTCCAGACAGTTGGCACTTCTCCTCCTCCTCTTAAAATGCAGTTAAAACCTTCCCAATCTTTATCAATTTTCCTCTCCTAGCTTCCAAACTTCCAAAGGAATACCATCTATTCCTGGGGACTTTCCTGTAACTGGGATACATATCACCATTTTTATCTCATCTCCTCCTATCCTAACTGTTAGTAATTGAGCCTCCCCTACCTCTAACCTTGGCATATTTAATTCTTCCATAAACATTTCCATTTGTACCATTTCTTGATTTCCATATTTCTCTGCTTTACACAGACTTTCATAGAATTCCTAAAATATTCCTAATTCTTCTACATGATACTTTATCTTCCTTGTTATAGGCTTCCTAAGCTTGGTGACAGCCCTTTCTTCTTTCTGTTTCCTGAGTCATTGTGCTGAAGCTATTATCAAAAAACAGTTGCTTAATAGCAATCTTTCTAAACTCATGCATATTATCGATGTAATTCCTGGTTTCTATTTAGCATTCTGCAGTTGCTCCTCTTCTTGTTATGTGAGATTCCCCTCTTATTTTGCAGTACTTTAACATTTGCCAGTCCCCCTGAATAATTCTTGTTAACTTCTTAACCATATCTCCCTTTCTTTTATTTCCACCCTATTTTTAAACTCCACTTTAATTGTATCCCAGTCCATAGCTATATTTGCAGAAGAAATTTCTATCTTCTCTAATAGCTCCTGAATAATTTCCACTACCCATTCTTTAAATTCCTCTCTTTTCAACAGATAGGTGGGAAAGTTCCAGTGTCTCATTTTAGTTCATTGCACTATGTTTTTATTTAGTTATTATTGATGCATAATCTGAAATAGTTATTGGGTGCATATCAAGATCCTGAATGAAATGCACATGTTCCTGTGAAATGTAAATTCTGTCTAGACTAGCCCAGTTTTTGTATTTTGGGGAATAATATGTAAATACACTCCGAACTCCTAGTACTGAATTCACATCTTCCATGACAAATATTTTCCTAAATTTCTTTAAAAACCTACCCTCCATTGGTATATTTTACCTTCTACCCCCAGACACATATTCACTTTTGCAAATCAAATTCCAGTCCCCACCTGTAATATTCCTTGCTGAAAGCTGATTATTTCTCCCAGAATTTTCTTAAGCTCCATTATAGCAGTTTTTCGTGGAATATAAATACATGCCAGTGTAATCCTCCTCCCTTGCCAATAGCCCCTTAGCACTACAAATCTACCATTGCTGTGTTTTTTATCCTCTTCTGTCACTATTGGAGTTCCTTTTACAATTAATATAAGTACTCCTCTCATCCTTAGCCTCAGGTATTCCACTGAATAACCATCCTGAAAACCTTTCTTTATCAAATTCACATGTTCTGTTCTTTCCAAGTGTGTCTCCTGTAGCATAGCTATTTACACTCAACATTTTTAATATAGGTCACTATTCTTTCTTTGTTTGTGTGTTTATCTGTGAGACCATTAATGTTGAAAGACATTACAGAAAGGATCATATTCTTGAAAAATTATTATTCCCACATTTTGTGTATAACTTTTTTGTTAAATGTCTAGTGCCACCTTTTGTGTTACATGCATGTACTGTTTGGCAGGTTAATCTTTTATGCAGTTGTTTCTTGTCATACCCATTTGAACCTATGTCACATCTTACAGAACTTTTTGTTTTATTGAAAACCCTCAAACAAAAATACAAACACACACCCAATACCCCCTTAAAACCTATTAACACAAACCCATGTACATCTTAAATATTTATGTTTTACCCTCCTAATGGGAGTAAATTATCCAAACCAAACTGACAGACACACATACAGACTTGAGATAACATGAAAGAAAGGTTATCCATGACACATGGTACATGCTAAGACACATGGTACAGCTTGTGGTTCTGTTAAGAACTGTCTAGCTTTGTCTTATCTTTGTAACTCTGTCAGATGGGAAAACACTTGTATGCTTTTCTCCAAGCCATTTCTTTTTATCAGATTGTCTGCTGGAGACATGAGAACCAGACACAAAACTGTTTACTAGAAAAAAAAGTCTTACAATATTCAATATTTTTTTTCATTTACTTGGTTTCTCTTAAAATGAGTTACAGGATTAAACTAATATGCTTTGCCCAGTCATTCACTATGCAAGAATGAGAAAAAGCACACTGTTGTTTCCTTTTTAACCAGCTCTTTTTTTTTTACATTACAGTGCCTACATTTCCTAAAACTGAGCAAGGTGAAAGAGAGAAGGGAGAAAGAAAAAAAAGAAAAAAACAAACAGGCGCACCTATTTACATTAGTATCCCCATTACTTTTAAAAATAACTGAAAAAAGCTTTATAACATGCAAAGAAAATCATGCATCATTAAAATAGTACTATTAAGGAAAAAAATGTGCTTACAGTTAACGTTCTCCCTCCTCTTCCCCTGTCCTGAGTGTTATTCCAAATATTAATGACATGAAGTAGGGCATATGCTTTAGAGTCCCCTACAAGAGTCCAATATTTCCAGATTTTTTTGTTTTGTCATATTTCATGAATATAATTATTGCTTTGTAATCCACATTTGTCAGTTTCCAAGTTACTGATTTTATTCTCCAAAGATAATTGATATGAAGTAGGGCTTATGCTTGAGAGTCCCCTGCAAGTTTAACAGAGTCCAAGAAAGTCCAATATATCCAGATTTTCATTCTATTTATGTTCATTTCCTTCTCCTAAACCCTATCTCTGCTTCATTTCCAACATACTGTCAATTTTCTAGTCAACTCTTGTACTTTTTTCTGTCTTTTGACCATTTCCCATGGAAACACTAGAAAATGTTTCACTGGCACTCTAGTACCAGAAGAACAAAAAGCAGAATCTCCTTCTGTTTCACGGTTCACTTTATGTTGGACAAACTTTTGTATTTCTTCCTTATCATGTACTTCATCAAAAAAATTATTTTGTCCCTCCAGGGAAAAATATTTTGAAGATATCTGAGTACAGCAGTTTGAATCTCAGCCCTGCTTCTCAACATTCACTGAATAATGGAATCAATTTACTCCTCTTCTGCCTGGCATACAATGAGTAGTCATTCTCCACAAACACTCTGCTGTCTTCCACTTTTAGTACTTTGTCATCATGCCACAGTTTTGTCAGAATCAACTCCTTCTACTGGTAAGATTGCATCTTTGCTATTAAAGGTCTAGGCTGCTTTCTCATAGCCAGGTTTGGAGTACATACACACAATGTGCCCTTTCAATTATCAATTCTTGTCGTGGAATACCAGTCCAGTTGCTTATTTGTACTTTCATAAAATTAATAACAGTCTGTTCCTTCCAGCTTTTTTGGATACAGCAGAAAATTTCAGGTTTTCCCTGTTTGCTTTCCCTTAATTATATTATTTTTTGAAACATATCTTCTTGAGCAGTCTCATATTCAGCCAGCCTTTTCATCATTTTGACCTCTGAGTTTTGCAGTTTTATCACCTTATCTGAAAATCTGTTTAACGCTTATTCCATTTATCCAGCCTTTTATTGTTTGAGTTGATATACTACATCAGTGTTTCATTTATTTTAGTCATGTCGGTGTGCAGTTGACTTATACTATCCTCTAGGTTACTGGAATTCATGTCTGGAACTTGCACTGCTTTTTGCTGAACAGCTTGCAGTACTTTTACCAGCCAGTGTTTTTTGTCACCTTTTGTAGCTGATTTTCCTTCAAGTCCTCTGTATTTCTGTTTCCTGTTGTCCAGGCAGTGAACTTACTAGCCACTTACTGAAATTTATCCAGAAATCTAGGTCCACTGGCTTTCTCTGCTAAATTTCTTTTTCCACACTAGGAGAGCTAGAATTAAGCTGTTATTCAATGTGCAGCCATCTTGGAAGTCTGAGAGGATGTAAATTTGTATCAGACTCCAGTTTCCTCCCACATGCCAAAGAATTGGATTGGACACACTAAATTGGCCATAGGTGCGAGTGCGTGTATCATTGAGTGGTATAGATGAACCACCGTGGCAGGGCAATGCAGTGGTATAAACCCTGGCTCGAGATGATTGTCACTGTTGAAGTGACACCCCGACCCCACGTGCAGAATGGGAAAAACGGGTTGAGGATGGATGTGGATGGATATATAGAACTAAAAAGTTAATAATTTTCCTGTTTTTTTACAGAGGTGAATATCTAGATTAATGGTTTTTTTTTTGTTTTTTTTTTACAATTTAAGGTACAGATATTTGAAGTACATAGATTTAAAGACAAGAGACATTATGAAACAAATGGTAGTTATTTCTTGCATTTGAAAAGTTGAAAAGTAGCTAGATTTTCCCACTCGTTCTGCTTTTAGCCTTGGTTAAGCAGCCTGCAATTATGGCTAATTAATTATGATCTGGCCATTATTTTCTTAGTCCCTTTTCAATGGATCTGTGAGATACAGTGTAATAACATGTAAAGGTATTGATAAGCAGTTCAGTGAAAATAAAATATAGAGTAAAACATGAAGTTTGTAACTGTTCAAAAGTAAGAATTTATTTTAAGTAAAACGTATGACAAAAACAAAACAAAATAATGAAAAACATTAAAAAGATATTCTTTCTTAACATTTGCAAAGTAACTAGCTGGGCATTTCCACTATCACTTGCTTTTGCTTAAGTACAAATTGTTTGTAGGAGCAAGCAATTAATTGTGAGATATCTGGGCAGTGTGTTCTGACTGACCTTTTCTGTGGATATACAAGATACAATGTAATTAACTTTTCATAGGATCATAGGAGGTTACTAGGCTATTGTCCCTGAGGCCCTTTTAAGCCTAGCCAAGAGTTTTGCCCATGTTTAGACAAGTCAGCACCCGATGCCCCTGTCCAGCAGGGATATGGAGGGAATCCCAGGGGTGTATTTTCTGTTTCCCATCCAGTTATCCAGGTTGAACTTAAAAAGGGGTAAAGAGGTACTCTGCTTGACATGGAGAGGGAGTCTTTTCCACAGATGGGGGAGTTTCTGGGACACAAATCTGTCCCGCCAACAAATCCTGTTGATGTCACAGACCAGGTTGAGGCCACACGTGTGGGTTACTCGAGTAGATCTTGACTGGCAGATATGCAGCAGTCCCATCAAGGAGAGGTCCGTGATCGCCTTGTATGCCAGACAGAGGTAACCTCCAAAGAGTCTGTATGAAGTTGAGTAGAGGGATAGGGCTTTTAGCCTATCTCTGTATGGTAGATGTTTGAGGTCCTGGATTCTCCAGGTGAGGAACCTCTGTGGTCTCTCCAGCTGCTACATGTGCTTTACGAGGTTCATACCGAAAGGGGTATTGTACTTAATAATGGGCCTTATAAGGGAAGAATAAAGGGATGTTGTGACCTTGTCCCTGGATGAGATACCCTTACTTATGAGGTGGGCCATGTAAAAGGCTTTCCATACAATGGAAGCAACATGGTGGTCAAAAGTCAGGTTGCTATCAACCTGGGTGCCCAAATCTCTCACAACTGCTTGCATTCTTAGGACATTGTTATTATTGTGATCATTTGTGGGGACGTCACTCTATCCAAAGGGTATGATGATGCATTTTTTGATATGCAGTTTGAGGCCATGTTTCTGGCACCAGTCATTTGTCTGAGTGAGACCCTCTTGGAGGATGTCCACATCACTAGAGGAATTGATGATAGCGCCTAGCTTGCTGTCATCTGCAGACTTGGTCAGCCATAGCCCACTGGTTTTGGCCTGCACCTCAGAAAATTATATCCCAAGTAACAGAGGCCCAAGACCAAACCCTGGGATACACCGCTTGTTACGGGTCTGCTGCTTAAGGTGGCTTCCCCTGTTTTGATTAGGTGGGTTCTATCAGTGAGCCAGTTTGCTACCCATCTGGTAACATATGGATTGATGCCTAGTTGAGAGAGTTTATCTATTATGCCCGAGTGGGGAATTAGAGTCAAAGGCTTTGGCCAGGTCAGGGTAGGCGGTGTGCACTGTCTTCTCATCCATGGCTTTGGTGACTGTCTCAAAGAAGTCAACCAATTTTAACAGACATGATCTCCCCTAGATGGGGATTGGGGGAGATGGTGACTTTGAAAGTGACCACTTTATGGTCAGATCTTACCGGGGAGAATGATACTCTAGGGATGCTGCAGTGATTACTCATGTTGGTTAATACCAAGTCCAAGATACTTGCACCTCTTGTGAGGGTATCATCTAGCTGTTACAAGGCATTTGCATTGACAAAATTGAGAAATCTTGGGCATTTGTGTTCTGGCATGAGTAGTTCTTCCAGTCTGTATTTAGGTAGGTAAAGTCACCCAGGATCAGGGTAAAGTTTTGAATATTGATAGATTCGAGCAGGTCCAGATAGGTGGAATGGGCATCTTGAGTCAGATTTTGGGGCCGGTAGCTAGCTATGATTTGAATAGGGGTCTTGTCAGTGGTTAACTGCACCTGGAGTGTCTCTTGTGCATCTTACTGTTTGATCAGCCTGGAGATGTGTATGTCTTAATTATATATTGAAACTCCACCTCCTTTGGCTTTACTGCCCACAGTTTGGGGTCTGAATGTATGACTGGATGAGTAACCAGGTAAGACTGGGGTGGTCTCCACAGCTTTGAACCAGGTTTCTGTGACTGCACAGATGTCAGCATTTTCCAGGGTTAAGAATGCTTGCAATGAGTGCAGTTTCATGTTTAGACTCCTAACGTTTAGCAGCATGAGCTTTAATTTGTGTTTTGTGGAAATTTGTATGTTGGTAGTTTTACACTCATCAGTTTTCATTAAAAAATGCACTATGGGGGAGGCAAGAACCTTTGCCAGAAGCCTGAAGCCCAGGTGAGAGAGATGCAGGTCATCTCTGGCAAAGCATCGTGGTCTGTCTATCATATATTCCCAGACTGTCAGTTACTGGATCCCCCTGGAATGACACCAGAAACTAAGCCAATTGTTAAAGTCAATAATTTTCTGTTTGTATTGAGACATCATTCTGGGTGATGGCAGAATGCCACTTAAGGCTAGGGACATACTTGCCTGGGACACATAATCATTGAACTCAATCATGTCTCTCTTCATATACTCCAGGGAGGTATGTCTCAAGTCATTCACACCAACATGGACTATGACAGAGTCATAACAGTAGCTGTTGTTGAGAGACTTGAGTGTGTATGTGATATGGTGGATTCTGGCACCTGACAGACAACTAACTGTGACTTTGCCCTTATCCCACCTGGTGAGAGGCCCATCTGTGTGTCTCACAATGGAGTCTCCTATGACTAATATGTTGGGTTTATGGTGAAGCCTTAGTGGCTGTGAGACACAGATGTGTGGACTGTGTGTGGTATGTGGTGTGGAGGGATGTGGAGATCATTTGCGTTTTTGCCTTGGAGGTCTCCTTTGTTTGGGTATGTTTATGTTGAGGACCTCCGGATATGTGGCTGTGTGTTGTGTAAGTGTGGGTGGTGTTTGAGGTGTAGTGATTGTGTTGACAACCTTTTTGGTGCCAGATATACTGGCTTGAGAGGGAGAGAGCATGGACTGTAGTTTCCTAATGTAACTGCAATTCTCACAAATTGTGTTCCTGTGTAGTAGTAGTAGATGGTTGTCTGTGTACATGAGGCAATTGCTACACTGTCTCAGGATGCCGATATCAACCAGACTGGCAGAAGAAACCGTAGGAAATTGTCCATCCATATTTGTCAGAATCTGAGGGAGAAAGGCCAGGGAGAGCTAAGGGGTGGGCCTAAAGCCCAAGTGCTTAAACCAAAAGTAAGAGGCTTAGAATAACACTTACAATTTAGGCTATAAACAAGCAGTAATAAATGCAACAAAAAAGATGCAGTTGAACACTTTAGAGAACAAGCAGCAAGTAGCAGGAAAAAGCAAGATGAAGTAATAGAATAGCAGGAAGATACACAAATACAGAAAAAAATATAAGTAGCTGACTAAAGTGTTTTTTTGTTTTTGTTTATATGTATATATATATATATATATATATATATATATATATATATATGTGTGTGTATAGATAAGTGGAAAGGGAGAGAGGAGGAACAGAAGATAATACAAGGTTAAGGAACTAAGGGGTTTGGCCTTCCCAAATGATCTCTCTATTAGGTAGAAAGAGCTAATGAGATGGGACTGGGAAGAGTGTCCCAGATCAAATTTACAGTAGGGGCAGGCAACTGCAAGAGCCACTAACTTTAAGAACACAACAGGAGTTCTTTTTAAAGTATTGTCAAGCAGTTCAGGGAAAGTAAAAAGTAAAGCTAAAAAATGAAGTTCAAAACTGTTAGAATGAAAAGTAATACAAGCAGTTGCCTCCTCAGCAGCCTTGATACATTAATGCATTGAATATAATCATACACAGTCTAGTTTATTTAAGGTTATCCAGTATACTTTCTCTTAAGGCTGAAAGTTAATGTTTACTGACAATATGAAAGCTTTAACATATGGGAAGGGAACAGAGGTAAGAAACAGATAGCAGTCTGTGTAAGAATAGGTAATACCCATGGGTGCAGTTGTCAGTTTCAACTTGGAGCAACTGCTCCTATCTAGAGGTGAAGTTTTCCTTTTTTTGAAAGTATATATATTTTTCTATGAGTTTAAGTGAGATAGGGAATTTAAAAATGTAATTAGTTTTTTATCTCAATGTTATTACTGGAGTGAAAAGTCTAGGACAATGTGACACGAGTTTAGATAGAGATAGGAAGACGCATCTGCATGGAAAATCAGCTTGCCAGTCATTAGTGCATTTATGTAAGCTGCAAGACAGGAATATATTTTCAAAAGAATTGTCATTTATAATATATAGGAAGAATATAGTTTTAACAGAATGACTGCTTTGTCAGTATTAGCATTGACTGTAAGTGGCCTTACTGCTACAGACAAAATGTTTAAAGAACATTAAATTATATTATAAAGTTTAGGTTGCACAAAACAGTGTTACAGGAGATGCACTAGGAGAGAAAAGAGCAGGTGAATTTAATAAAGGGTTTTAAAGTGGACACTCAGCAAAATATTAGTGGCAAAGGAAAAAGAGAATAGTAAGTCTGATAATGAGAGGGGGGCCCCAATAGTGCCAGAAGAGACAGATGGACAGTAATGGTAGCTTTGTGATACAGAAGAGTTATTGGCAGGGGAGGAGCATTATGCTGGCAGTTTATATTCCATCTAAAACTGCTGTTATTGATCTTAGGATAATGCTGGAAGAAACAATAAGTTTTTAGCAGAGAATATTATTTAAAGCTGGTGAATGGAACCTGATTTGCAATACTGAGGATGTATTAAGGGACCTAGAAAGGAAAGTTTAACAAAATAGTTTAGATTTCTGAAGAAATGTTTGAGAATAGTTGGTATGCAAGGTGTAAAGTTAGTAGCCAGGACTCAGATACAATTTATTATTCTCCAAAGTGCAATAATTTGACTATATTGGATATAAATTACATTTCACATTAGCATGTCAATCTTGTTGAAAGCTCTGAGGCCAATCCAATAACTACATCAAGTCATGCACTAATGCAACGTGTGATAAAGATGTAAAGGTGATGGTTTAAAAAATTGACACTGGCACTTTTCTATGTATTCATTAACAAGAAAGGAATTTAAGGAAGTACAGTTTCATAGTTACTATGGAAGATAGAATGTACTTCGGATGGGATAGCTAGTGGTTATGATAAATGCTGGAGTGCAGAAGCTTTTTAGCAACTGAAAGAAAGTAGAAAGAACTGTAGCCAAACTTAAGGAGTCTTTGATAAGAAAAATTACCAGAAATCCTATACAGGTGTTTACTATATTTTGGAAATATTATGAAAATATGTATAAAACAGACAAATGGGGAAAATAAAAGGCGCAAATGGAAATATTTATGGGAGGCTTTGTTATGACAAGATTAGAGGCTCAGCAGTTAATAGCTAACATAGGAAGAGATGAAATTAAAAAAAAAAAAAACAAGCGTGTATAATCAGTCAGTAGCAAATCTTACCAAAACATACGGTTTTCCTGTAGAAATTTGGATGTTAGAAGGGAAGAGAGCAACAAAGATATGGAAGGGTCTGTTCAACAATATTTAAAAGGGATGGAGAAATTCTGGCATTTTGGAAGAAAGTAGTGGTGGTGATATTATGAAAAAGTCAGTAAAGATTCATTAAATATGGCTTTATATATACTAATTTCTACTTTAAACCATGATTATAAAGTGTCTGCATTTTTATCAACCATGATGTTTGCAGATGACATTGTGATCTGTAGTGAGAGTAGGGAACAGGTGGAGGAGACCCTGGAGAGGTGGAGATATGCTCTAGAGAGAAGAGGAATGAAGGTCAGCAGGACTAAGACAAAATATATGTGTGTGAATGAGGGGGAGGATAGAGGAATGGTGAGGATGCAGGGAGTAGAGGTGGCGAAGGTGGATGAGTTTAAGTACTTGGGATCAACAGTTCAGAGTAATGGTGAGTGTGGAAGAGAGGTGAAGAAGAGAGTACAGGTAGGATGGAGTGGGTGGAGAAGAGTGTCAGGAGTGATTTGTGACAGACTAGTACCAGTAAAAGTGAAAGGGAAGTTCTACAAGAGGGTAGTGAGACCAGCTATGTTATATGGGTTGGAGACAGTGGCATTGACAAAAAGGCAGGAGTCAGAGCTTGACGTGGCAGAGTTGAAGATGTTAAGATTTGCATTGGGTGTGACGAGGATGGGCAGGATTAGGATTAAGTATATTAGAGAGTCAGCCCAGGTTGGAAGGTTTGGAGACAAAGCCAGAGAGGCAAGATTACGCTGGTTTGGACATGTGCTGAGGAGGGATGCAGAGTATATTGGGAAAAAGATGCTAAGGATGAAGCTGCCAGGTAACAGGAAAAGAGGGAGGCCTAAGATAAGGTTTATGGATGTGGTGAGAGAGGACATGCAGGTGGTTGGTGTGACAGAGCAAGATGCAGAGGACAGGCAGAAATGGAAACAGTTGATCTGCTGTGGCGACCCCTAACGGGAGCAGCCGAAAGAAGAAGAAGATAGTGGAGATGACAATTAATAAAAAATGGAAATAATCTGATGGGGAGGGGTAGAAACCAAATTGCCTAGTTAACACAGCTAAAACAGACACTAAAAGAGCCTTGCTTGAGGTTCTGACAAAGGACCTAAAACTGTGATATTGGATCTTGCATACTTCAGGTCTTCGCTGTTCACAAAGGCAGAGTCATTTGCGGTGAGAAAAAGGAAAGTTTGCCTGAAATGTATTCAGTGAATACTTGCAATTGAATTGGGTTTTTACCTACAGAGGAGCCAGTGCTGATGTGAAGCATTATTTTCATTTTTCTACCCCCCAGAGAGTGGACACAGAACTCAGGACTGTGTTTCCAGTGCTCATAGAGTAGCACTTTTTGATTCATACCCATGAGTCACAAAGTTATTAATTTCTTTTTAAAAGTGTAATAACTTATTTTTATACATATGCTACCTCGTGCATACTAGCTGTTTTAATTTTAGTTTGATTTGGGCTCGAAGCAGTAGGCTTGGAAAGGTGAGAAATAAGTGCTGAGCCAACTTATTCTCACCTATGGATAAACACATAGCTAATTATGGTCCAACCTAATTGTTCTGGCAGCATAATGGAAGTGTGGAAGTCCAGGTATGACTGTTGAAGTATCACAGAAGAAAGAAGAATGCAAAAATGTTAGGTGAAGAATAATTAGATGGAAAAGTCTTAAGAGGGTCCCTGTGGAGGAGTAAGCTATAATTCTGTGTCTAGATGTTGGAATAAGTCTTATATTTTTTTTTTTTGCTTTCGAATATTGTCTTAATTCCTCAGTGGTGGTGCCCACGATGTGCTTTCCCAGATGGTCATTTTCTGCCATCTTTTGATGGTAGATTGAATTCTTTAAAAAATGAAATTCAGGAGTTATGGACTGGTCCTAAAGGGAGAGTATAGGTAACTGGTAGTTCTGTTTAGTGATTTTCTGATTGCAGCAATGGCATCAAGACAGAAATTTGATGTTTTAGATATTGTTAGATGTTGGTTAAAACTACACATAGCTGAAAAAAATCACTGGAGTAGAAAGCAGAGTTAACAGTTTTGTCTAAAACCTTACAATCTTTCAGAAGTCTTCATTGTAGCAGGATCACTACTGACATGGTACATAATGATGAAAGGAGGCAGCCCCCACAGGTATTGCTTCAAACATTTGACCAGATCTTCTTCTGTCTTAGTGATACTTGGTGTGAAGACAAATTCTGGGAATGTCTCAAAGATTGTCTTTCTCCGAAATAATGTCCATTGGTAAAGACCAGTATGTTTCAGATGGGTGCCTTAAACTTGTGGCGCTGTACCATGTGCATGCTGCCAATCTGTGTGGTACTGTACCATAGGTCTATTACACTGGTGTAGAGTTGATGGTACCCCCTCTCTACAGAGTTTTGTTGCAAGAGAAGTTTTAATGTTTTGTTGAGGCTTTAAACTGTAAGCCATTGTTTTGCTTTGAATTTCCTGTTTAAAGAAGTGTCTTTTTTCACAGTGGTTCTGAATGTTAAAATAGTTTAACAGTGAAATTATATCTGGCAATGAGCTGTAGTTCCTGTGATGCAAGGTTTGATTCCCTCAGTCCTCATTTCCAGCTGTATGACCTTGTCACTTAACCAGACATTGCTCCAGGGTCACCCCAGAAGAGGGACTGTGTGTCCATTGGGCTTAGTTGGTTAACAAATGGGTATTATCATTATTATTGTTATTATTATTATTGTTGGTGTTGTTATTATTATAATTGTTGTTTTGTTGTTATTGCTATTATTACAATTATTGTTATTAATGTTATTATGAACTTTTATCTCACAAATTACATTTCCATTATGTACTAACAGATATTTTTTTTCAGGGCAAGAACCAAAATAGTATATTCAATGTATAGTCGAAAACCAGTTGAAGAGGTTAAACAAGGATTGCTCAATCTATCAGTGAATTATTTTATTTTAGAGGACTCTTGGTGTACCAGACGGACCAGGTGAGCAGATCAAGCAGATGACATCAACTTACAATTCATTGATAAAGAATTGCATTTAAATTTGTATCACAGATCCAAACTGCAAAAAGTTTAAATCTGATACCTTTTAAATAAAAAAAAAATCCACGTTGAATAACCATTGTAACATGAGTATGATACAGTCGAAAAATTGTGTTTGTCTTGTAGTTGTGTTCAGTGGTAATATCATGATGTGTTATTGTATGATGGTGTCACCATCATTGAAAAACATCTTTAGTATGCATTTGCAGTTTTGCTGTTAGAACAGATATAATCACTATCTATTTTTCTTAACTCAGTTGTTAATGTGTTTTCCAGCAATTGTTATTTTACCAGGTGTGTAAGAAAATAATGACATGCTTGCAAAAGCAGGTGCCTTACTTAGTAGCTGTGAGTAGTTGTTTGCCCTTTCAGATGCTTCAAATGTAGAAATAAGTAAACACATGATTTATATAAAATACAAAGTAGTTGTCTGACTCAGAACTGTTTACCAGACATGCCAGCATTATACCTAAAATCTATGACTGTAAAATCAGTAAGATCTCTTTCATACAGGGAATTTATCCCTAGTTTAGCCAATAATGGAAAAGTTAAGTCATGAAGGTAACTCTGCAGCTCACCTCAATAGAATTAACCTGTCGTATGTCACTTGCATGTTGATGCCATGTATGGTAGAAAGGCAAAAGTGCACAGATCGCAGCCATCTCCCTTTGGTGGACCTTTTTTCATCTATTTGTGCTACTATTGACCCATGTTCAGTTAAGGATTTGGCTGGGAGTGGGGACCTTTAAGGGCTGTTGGCCTTCTCACTCTATCTCTAAGGGAGGAGGGGAATGAATCCTTGGAAGCAGTAATGGCAGGAGATTTCAGATTCCTTAGCAGAGGTCAGTGGCAACAGATTACCCTGGACATGAACAATTGGCTCAGCAGAAGGATGTGGCAGATGTCATTCCACAGAATGTATGTGTGGTAGCAGGCATTCTGTTATACAGAACTAGTACCATTTTATATTGGTGTGTCTTGTCTAAAGTGGATTTAGGTACTTCAAGAAAAAAATGTGTCTTCATTTGCTGCTGGCTGTGGATTGATGGCTGTCACACTGGTCATCTGTCATACTAGGTAGGCTGCAGCTTGTGGTAGTCACTACAGATTATAAGAAAATGGTAGCCGGAGAAAAATGCTCATGAGTGAACCAAGGAATTAGTTGCTCATCCCAAGTGAAAGAACTGGTTACATATCATTTCATCAAAGCAAATTCATTGAAACACATTTCAGTAAAACCTGCCTGCCAAAACCACAACAGCAGCCTTCACAAAAGAAGACTTCTTTTGATGTGCAAATAAAGAATTTCTGTGGTGGGCCCAACTTATCACATCCTGCTTCCCCTACTTAATATAATTAACTCTTAGGTCATTGCACCTTGGAGAAAAGGGAAGCTGGAACTGCATCCCCCATCCACAATCACATACTCAGGATAACTGTAGTCTGATAAGAGGAAGTTCAGGATTGATGCCTCAACCATTAGGACCACTGTCCAGATAAAGCTTTCTTAAATGGCCTGGAATGTACTCCTGTAATGCATCAGTCAGCACTCACTCTCTGGTTCTTCTGTATTATACTTTATGAGCAGTCAGAAGAAAATGGCCCTAGACTACTAGCTTTGATCTGAATATGTATGTGACCAAGAATTTCTTTTTCCAGATTCATCTCTACTTTTTCTCAGTCATGAGAATTATATTGCCCTTCATCTTTCTGTCAAATGGATAACTTTGAGAATTTTTTCATCTTTGGGCCTCTGTCTTTCTTTCCTTGCAGTGGCCCTGCCCCAGATTAGAAAGTTTGCCTGAGGTCAGGCTGTTCCACCTGCTGAAAGGCACACTCACTTCTTTGTAATGTGTCAGGAAAACAGCTAACATTTTTGCTGCCCTCTTTGTTTGAGATTTATTCAGGTCATATGATGTAGGTATCACTGGTCACTAGGATTTTCTAGTGTACAGTTTTGTCTCAGTTCAAGCAAAAGTCAGTTTGACTAGCCTTCAGGCTGTTTATCATCTGCAGTACAGGGTTCTACAGGCTCTATCTTTCTTAAAAAGAAGTAAACATTTTTTTTTCTAAAAAGGTTCTTCCCCATTCTGTACTGCTTTCTCTTCCTGTGGCTGACCCTTCAGTGGTGGGAGGGTGACATAATGGTTAAGGTGTTCACCTTACAGACACAAGGTGCAGGGTTTGATTCTCACATGGTGTAACTGGCTAGGCTTATAAAATGGCCCACAAGGGCAGTTAACCTAGTATGAACCTATATATATATAACCTATAACAGGTATGCAAAACAAGCAAGTCAGAGTAACTACTGCCTTTTCTTATTGTTTCTGTAGACTTGCATATCTGTGAAATCAGGGCCAGCCCTTTTCATCATCACAGCAAAAGACACCACCACCATCCATCCTACAGAACACACCAAATTACTAGGAGTAGAAATAGACAATAAACTGAACTTTGACATTCACATTTCCATGACCATTAAAAAAGTGCACAAAAAACTAGGAGCATTATATAGAAATCAGCAACTACTTACCAAAGCAGTTAAAATTTCGGTAGCAAATTCTCATCTTATCTCTACCCTACTCTATGCCTCTCCAATATTTACTAACCTTAGACAATGCGATCTAAATAAGCTCGAAACCTGCTACAACAAAATCGCCAAATTCGCCACAGGGGCTTCCTACCATACTCACCACTGTCTCTCACTAGCAGAACTGGGCTGGCTAGAGTTCCCCCACCTCCTTCAATGGTACCAACTCACACTCACCCACAAACTAATAAACCAACCACTAAAAGTCCCATCCCTCCAGAATTTACTCCAACCCTACATAACCACGAGACCACTAAGATCCAGCCACAAAAACCTCCTACAGGTCACAAGAGCCATTAACTCTGCTGGAGAAGCATTATTCTCCTGCACTATAGCCAAACTCTGGAACTCCCTCCCATCCTCAATTACCTCTGTAACTTCTTGCACCCACTTTAAATCTTTACTAAAAATCACACTTCAAAACTTACCAGATATGCCCTTGCAACCCCCCCTCTAATACCATTCACTCCCCCCACCCACTACCTCTCTCAGCCCCCTATCAAAAACCTACTTTTAGCAAGCTTGGCTACTCATGTTCCCAGCTACCTACCACATAATACTAACTTCTTGCAGCAACAACTGCTAATGGCTGTTATGTACCTCAAAAACAGTTTGTATCAAGTGTTCACTGATGAATCTCAACTACATTTTAACCATGTTTAGTATATGTCACCATATTTTAAAATTGTACTATGTTCTACAGCTGTTTTACATCTGTTTTTTTCTTGTCTTGCGTCCTTAACTGGACTAATGTCTATATTTAAATGCTATGTTTTTTTAACTGTATAATGCAAATAATACTTAATGTGGAGCTTTTCTCCCCGGGCCTCCGCTGAAAATGGACCTGTGTCCAGTCGGACTCTCCTGGTCAACAAATGTAAATAAATAAAATAAAATAATATAACCAGATAAAACTTGACAGACTTTTAACCTAAATGTTGTGCCAAAAGATTGCCTTCTCTTCTACAGGGATGCATAAACACTTGCACAATAATTGAGATTAAGGCTGTCATCCTAGATGGTTTACTGTATATTTTTGGCCACACAATTTTTTCTTCCCAAAATCCCACTGCTACCCTTGCCAAATTTCTCATTTAGCTCCCTTTGCTCCCCTTTGTGCATTGTTTATTGGTTTGATTGATTGATTTGACTGAGATGGAACACTGATCCATAATGGCCATTTCCAGACTGAGAGCACAATTTAATACAAAAGGTGAAAAATGCAAACTGTCAGAAAGCTGAATAAGTGCACAGTAATGAAAGTTGGTACAGAAAAAACAAGGCCTACCACAAGTGCTTGCATGCTAGTAAGTAATCTCAGTACGCACTTGCTGTTTGAGCTTGCTGTAAAAAAGCAAGTGGTGCAACTCCCGCTAGCTCAATCTTAATTAATTACGTAGCCCTCTCAACACCCAACTCTAACCCTAAATCACCCATGCAGTTCATAGCCCCATTCTTTACTCCTTAAGCTTAAAATGCCATTCTTTTTCCCCAAACTAAGAATCCTCAATAACCCTCAAAACCTAAAACTGCAACCCCTTCCCTAAGCCTAATTTCTCCAGTCACTCCCTATCCTTAAATTCCCTTCCCAGTCCCTAACCCTAAAACTCTTTGCCCACTCTCTAAACCTAAATCCCCTTCCTGATCGTTGTTCTAATCTCCACTCAGTCCCCACAGCTGCTGCAATTACCTCTCTCGAACTCAAAGAATATGTTCAGGTAAAGTGGAGCAACTGCTTTCCCAGACTTGTATTCAAGTTTGAGCTTGAGCTGTAGCCTGTATGAGCTACAAGACTCTCTGGTTCCAGGGTTCAAGACAGTGATGTTTGAGCATTTAGGTCTTGAGTGCTTGTAATACAACCCAAAACAAGCAATATATGTTGTCAAGTAACACAATGCATTGTTTACAGTAATTGCTCAAACTGTTTGCAAAATTCACAATAGTATGCAGTTGAGGGAAAAGTAAGGAATGTAGAGTAGTTAATGGGAATTAGTGATGGTGGGAAGAATAGGGGAGGGGGAAAAAAAGCAGTGAAAGACTGGCTGAAGTGTTTCTTTAAATCCAGGCCAAAAGCAAAGTTTTCTTCACTGTGCCCTTCAGATCTTGAACATCATTAGAGTGTCAGATGATATTTCCTATCAAGATCTACTTTCTCTGTTGTGCTTATGTAGCCAGTGCCATTGGCTCCATTGCTGGCTGCTATTCCTTTTCATCAGTGCCAGTGTTAGTTACTGACATCACTATACCTGGTGGTGTTCCCTTCAGAATCAGCTTTTCAGATGCCATATTTTAAGACAGCAGCCATGTGGACACTTGTGTTTTCAGTACTGGAGTCAATATTAATTGACACTGGCTTTCTCCATATTAGTATGTCTAACACCGACTACTCATAACAGTGGGGCTGATATCAGACTTTCTGATTCCAGGTCTTTGATTCCTTATTCTGATGTAACTCCAACAACCATTTCTTCCAGTGCATCTTCTGCCGTCATCAGTGCCCATTGTAAAGTCACAAATTTCTTGATGCATGGTGGAGTATTTAGATCAGTAAAAAGGATGAATTTTCAAGAATTCCCTCAGTTGCAAGCTTGTCTGCTAACTGCCTCATTGACAGAGATTTTTTAAAGATCTTTTTCTCACAAACCCCACAAGAAGGGAGTTCTAGAGTCTTTTGAATCACAGACTCATCCAAAGAAATTGAGGAAAAGTCTAATGAAAACTAAATACCTCAAGCAACCCTTAGATCCCCCCAAAATACCTTATTGAAAAGAAAAGAAATGAAAAGGAGTCAGCTTTCATTACCACACCCAGAGGAACCCAGTTTGTAGAGTGCATACAAATGATTCAGCAGAAGTGAAGGCTGGCCTTCTATTGCTATTTCATCTTCCCAGAAATTATGGGCATTCCACATTACCCCACAAAATTCCATAGTAGTGCTATCCTTTGTAGATATTCCTAAAGATGCAAATAAAATTGCATGTTAGAGTGCAGACATTGTTGTACCCTTGCCGGTAAAGGTGGGCCAGGTCTTCGTAACCTGAGATGTAATGTTCATTTTGGGCAGAGACATGCAAACTTGGTGACTCAGTCTCTGCAGCAGCCCAATATAAAGCTTCTACTTCTCAGAGCTGTGCTGTGCATCTACAGGTCAGAGAGCCTAGTTCAGTGGAAAGATTTGTAAGTCACATGGCTGTATCCATCACCATGTCCTCACAGGAGTAAAATGATCGTATACACATGAAGTATTTTCAAGAGGAATTTGCAGATGAAATGCTGTTTATGGTAGTGGAGTTACTGGTTGATCCTTTGAGAGGTAAGCTATAGGTCCATGACACTACCACTTTAGTCAAGAGCAACCCTGTAGTCCATGCCATCATTAGAAGGTGCTACTAGAACACTAGGATATGGCATTGACTTAGACTGGCACTCCAGATTTCGGCCTACTGATTTTGTCAAGAACACCAAGGCAATAGTTTTACATTTCCCCATACTTAGGCTTTGGTGTTTCATACTCCAGCATTTCATTTCTAATCAGAACTAACACTGGTTATGTTTCTACTCCTGCAGTGTCTGCTATTAGTCTCTGCCTTTGCTTTGTTAGTTAAAGAAAATAAGAAGTTTAATTTATTGCTTGGCATTGCTGTTGTTTTCAGTTACTTTTGGCAGTTTTCTGGCTGTTCAGCTTTTACTTCACATTTTACAGTTTTTGCTGAATTTCTGGTGGCTGCTATGTTATTTGTTAAGTGTGGACATAAGATTACCCCCCCCCCCCCAAGACTAGCACTCCTTATGTGTTTCTTGTTTCAGGGAAGAACACTAACATTCATTGTGAAAATTTTGAGTCTTTTGATCCATAGAGCATCAGGGATAAAAGAAATAAGTACATTTTGCAGAGCCTAAAAGGCTGCTTTGCATCAACCCCAATGGAGCTGTCATGCCCGTGCCCTGGCCCAGCAATCAAGGAGTCTCAATCTTCACCACTAACACCAGTGAGGGGCATCTCATATAGGAGGAAAGGATAATAAATACACACAGTAAAGTGCAATTTTCCTTAAGAGCACACAGAGAGCACAGTCAGCCCAGGGCTGGTTGCTCCCTTGCTCTCCAGGTCCCCAATAAGACTACCCACTGGCACAGCTATAGGGTCCAGATCTCAGCCTAGTGGGCAAACTAAAACCTCCTGCACCCTCGCTGTCCAACTAATGCTTTGTGTCCCTGCCCAAGTAGCTGACACACACACACACACACACACACACTTTGAGAAGAGTTTATACAACCACACAGACACTCCTGGGAAGGCTGGCACAGGTTCTCCAGCTGTGCCCCTTTTTCCCAGACTATACGGTAGTACCAGCTGCCACCACCCACTAATATTTATCAGCTACTCAAAGGCCCTTAAAAGGGTGTCCAGTTATCACTGTGCAATATTATTATCCATTTGGTAGTATATCCCAGCGCTAAAGCTATTAGAGTGGCATTGTACAATTTTACCCAAGGCATGCAAGTACTCTAAAGAGCTTAAATTATCTCTACAAAACAGCCACAGTTGAAAGGATTTTAAAAATATTTAATAACAAATAGTCAAAACACAAGACAATATTTTTTACTACACAGTGCTAGTCAAGAGTTCAGAGATCACAGAGAAATACTTAAAATAATTCAGTAGTACAGTTTTGACATCACAGAAAAACACTTAGAAATACTAAGAGAAAACTCAAGTCTAAGATAAATTTACACAGAGCAAGACAGTGCTGGTGAGTTGGATAGTCAAGACAAAAATGCTTAATGCTCTCTGATTCTGTTTTTAAAATCACTTTCCTGGTTCACATTACATCATTCTTCACACTTCCCTGGATTCCCAGGCTAACAGAAACTACATTTACATTCTTCACCTCTGGGCAGAAACCAGAGCAATAAAGGACATTTATGCATGCAAATTCTGGCCATTAACTCTGGCCTTAAAACAATAGCAAGAATTCATTCACCTAGACAGGCCGAAGCCGACTTTAGATCAAAGGGTCATAACATGCTTTACTTGGTCAGCAGAGTGCACTGCTGTTACATTTTTGTAACAGCATTTTTTTCCATTTAAGACAACAAGCCTGTGACTTACATTAATATTTACAAATGTCAGAATTATCTATAAAATTTTATCTGGCTAGGCTGACAGCCTTCATCAATCTTCACATATCTTCACATATCTCCTCCCTTGGAGAACTCAAGCTAGTTTTTCAAGTGACCCTTGAGAAACGCTGCTTGAGGGAGTTAGGTCTATCTGAGTATACATTACCCCATTCCCTGTCCTGAGAGCCCATCTGCATTGGCATTGCTAATCCCACTGTGGTGCTGCACGGACATATCATATGCTTGCATCCCCAGGCTACATCTTAGCAACTTGGCATTTTGCTGGCTGGCTCTGTGTAACCATGTTAGGGGTTGTGATCTGTCATAACAGTGAATTTCCTTCCATACAGATAAGGCTGAAGTTTCTGCAGTGCCCACACTATGGCTAGACATTTCTTTTCTACAGCTGCATAGCATTCCTCTCTGGGTTGGAGCCTACAGCTGAGATAAACCACTGGGTGCTCTTCCACCTCTGAAGAAATCTGGCTAAGTTCAGCCCCCACCCTATGGTTCGAAGCATCCACCTGCACAACAAATTATTTTCAGTAATCTGTACTGGCTAACACATGGGGTCCTCCCATAGCTTCTTTAAGCTTCTGGAATGCCTGTTCACATGCTGGGGTTCACACTGCCTTATCTGAACTGTTCTTCCTTGTCAGGTCTGTGAGGGGAGCAGCTATGGCACTAAAACTGGGGACGAACTTTCTGTAGCACCCTGCTGTCCCTAAAAATGCCCTCACCTGTTTTTTAGTAACAGGTGCAGGCCATGCCTGAATGGCTTCCACTTTGACAGGTTCTGGCCTTATCACTACCACTCCCCACTCTATGTCCTAGGTAGGAGACCTCTGCCATACCCACCTGACATTTGCTCAGCTTAATGGTCAACCCTGCCCTCTGTAGTCTGCCCAGCACCTCCCTGACATGTTGAATGTGCTCTGTCCAGGAATGGCTGTAGATGGCAATATCATCTAGGTAAGCAAGGGCAAACTCTCCTGCTCCTGCTAGAATATGATCTACCAGCCTCTGGAAGGTTGCTGGGGCATTCTTCATCCCGAAGGCCATCTTTGTGAACTCATACAAGCCAAAAGGAGTCACAAAGGATGACTTCTCTGTAGCACTGGGAGTCAGGAGCACCTGCCAGTAACCCTTGGTAAGATCAATGGTTGTAAGATACTTAGCCCCACCCAGCTGCTCTAGGGCCTCATCTGTCCTAGGCACGGGGTAAGCATCTGACTCTGTGACTATTTAATTTCCTATAGTCCACACAGAACCTGGTGCTGCCATCCTTCTTTGGCACCAGCACCACTGGGGAGGCCCAGGGACTGTTGGACTCTTGAATCACCCCTAGTTCTAACATCTCCTGTACCTCCTCCCTCAGAGTCTGTTTGAATCTCTCAGGTTGAATCTCTCAGGCACTCTATAAGGAGCCTACCTAATAGGCCTTTGGGGTCCTGTATCCACCTGGTGCTGCCCCAGGTGAGTGCACCCTGGTTTCCCAGTGAACATGTCCCCAAATTCCTGCAACACTGCTCAGATTTCTCAAACCTGGGTAGGAGATAGCTGCTGGGACATTGCTACCCCTTCCACTGAGGTGTCAGCCCGAGCCTCACTGAGGAGATCAGTCCCCAGATCTCCCTCTAACTCCTCCTGCAATCCACGGCAAACGTTCAGCACAAGGGCCTCCCTATCATGGTAAGGTTTCATCATGTTAACATGGTACAATTTGTGCCCCCGCCTTCTGCCTAGCAGTTCCACCATGTAGTTAACATCACTTACCTTTCTTACCACCTTGTAGGGTCCCTCCCAAGCTGTTTCCAGCTTGTTGTGTCTGACAGGAATGAGAACCATTACCTGCTGCCCCACAGCATACTCTCTAGCTCAAGCATTCCTGTCATACCATACCTTTTTCTGTTGTTTGACTTCTGCCAGGTTCTCCTGGCCCAAGCCCATGAGTTCCCTGAGCCTTGTCCTGATGTTTAGGACATATGCCACAACAGACTCCTTGTGAGACTTGCACTCACCTTCCCACTCATCTTGAATTAAATCTAGAGGTCCCCTCACCCTATGCCCCTACAGCAACTCAAAGGGTGAAAAACGTGGATTCCTGGGGAACCTCTCTGTAAGCAAACAACAGATGGGGCAAATATTTGTCCCACTCCCTCTTAAACTGATCTGCAAATGCCCGTTGCATGGACTTGATTGTAGAGTTTAACCTCTCAACAAGACCATTAGTCTGGGGATAGTAGGGGATGGTCTTCATGTGCTTCACCCCACAGGAATTCCACAGACAAGCCAGCAGGTCTGACATGAAACTGGCACCTCTGTCATTCAGTATTTCTTTTAGGAAACCTACCCTGCTGAAAATCTGTAACAAAGCATTTGCCACCTTCTCTGTCTCAGTGGAGGACAAAGCCACTGTCTCAGGGTATCGTGTAGCATAATCCATTGCCACTAAGGTATACTTTTTCCCTGTGGAACTTGGGTTGCTCAGAGGACACACTGTATCCATAGCTACCCTCTGAAATGGCTCCTCAGTCATAGACAAAGACATCAAAGGAGCTCTCACCTTGTCTCCTACCTTGCCTACCTTTTGACACTGCTCACAGGTCCTGCAGTACCCTGTTACATCTCTGGAAATTCCAGGCCAATAAAAGTTCTGCATAATACGTCTCTTTGTATGTTTTATGCCCATATGACCTGCAAAGGGAATATCATGGGCTATGGCTAGAAGTGCCAGATGGTAGGCTCTAGGCACTACCAACTGCTGTACTCTCTCACCTTCTAGCCCTCCCTTAGGGGTCCACTCTCTGTACGGTAACCCTTTGTCCCAGTATACAGATTCCCCCTTTCCTTGAGAATCAGGTGCCTCCCTAGCTACCTGCCTCAGTCCTTGCAATATAGAGTCTGAGAGCTAAGCCTGTCTCAACTTTCTCCTTGTAACCCTTCCCAGCTCCCCTTCTGCAGGAAGTCTGGCATCCTCAGACAGTGGTGCCTCACTGTCAGCCTGGGTACTAATACTCAACTCTACCTTTGCAGTCACTCTGTCTGAGGGACCATCAGTACCCACAAGCAGCTGTGGCTCACATTCAGTTTCACTGCTACAGAGTAGCTCCCTCCCTGAAGTAACTACCTCACCAGTCCTGGCTGCAAGTATGCAGTCTGTCTGGGTCTCCCCCAGGCTACCAGACCCACATACTTGTCTCCTAGCCTGACTGTGTGTAACTGCATAAGCACATGGTACTGCCTCATCCAAATCCTTCCCTAACAGGACATCTGCAGGATGGTAGTTCGGTACTCCTGTTGTCTCAAGACAACCTACTATTGGCATTTTGTCTTTCCCATTTATTGGCTCCCTCAACTTTTGTTCCCCACCTTGCCTCCATGGACACCTGTATGCCACATGGCCCCACTGGTTGCATTCAAAACATTTAACCCTAGCTCCTGGACGTGTACCTGGACTAGTGGCTTCCCCTTCTACTGGCAGATTCATTTGGGGCAGTCTGTGCTGCCCACCATGGGTTCCTTTAGACTCATGAGCAGTACTGGGAGTCCCTTTCCTGTGCAGGGCTCCCCTGCTTGCCAGGTATAGGTCTCCTTTCCTCCCCAACTCATCTGAAGTAGCACATTGTCTATCAGCTAACAAGATCCTCATGTCCTCAGGCAAAGTGCTAAGGGCTTGTTCCCTCACCAAAAGGTCTGCCAGCCCTTCAGAAGTGGTGACCTGACATCCACTCATCCACCTATGGAAATAAGTGCTCAGTTCAGCAACATATTCACACACACTTTCATCTGCCTTGCGTCTATGCTCACGAAACATTTTCCTATACGTTTCAGGTGTTAGCTTAAACAATTCTAACAAGTGATTTTTAACAGCAGTATAATCAAAACATGCAACATCAGACATTTTTGACAAAACAGTTACAGCTTTACCATGGAGTAAGGGGGTCAAGAACTATGCCCAGAGCCTTTGGTCAACACTATACTGTTTGCATACCCTCTCAAACATATGAATGAAACTATTAAAATGATCACCCTCTTTAAACTCCGGAAGACATTTACTGACCTTTTGTGCATCTGGGGTCCAGTTACTCCCTTCCCCATTACCTCCATGACTCTGGCGAAGAGTCAGCATTTCCCTCTCATGCCTCCTCTGCTGCTCCTTTTCCTCGGCTTCTATCTCCAAATGCCTGGCCTCCAACTCAAGTCTCTTTAGCTCCAGATGGATTTTTAAGTCCTCTGCAGAATGTTTGAGCTGTCCATTCTCCAAGGGCATTATATCTCCATTGCCCGTCTGATTGTCCTCCTGGTTGTTGTTTTCTGATGCAGCTGTAACCAAGGCTGAAATCAGGTCTGCCTTAGTCAGGTTTCCATGCACCAGTCCCCTAGCCTGGCACATGTCTGCCAGCTGGCTCCTTGTCAGCTTTCCGTACTCCTCTGTTGACATGCTGCCTGCTCACCCTGACCAACTAAGCTAACAAAAGAAATAAAACAATTGTGATCCGAACTCTTGAGTATTCACTGCGTAGCTGATTTAGAGTATAAAACACCTTCAAAGCTCACTGTACACAAGCTACATGAATTCACTCTACCCACAACACTACAAGCAATTTAGTATTTGCCAACCAGTTAATATGTGATGTGGATATCCCACCACTGCCAAACAATTAATATGTGATGCCCGTGCCCTGGCCCAGCAATCAAGGCGCCTCAATCCTCACCACTAAGACCAGCGAGGGGCGTCTCTTATAGGAGGAAAGGATAACAAATACACACAGTAAAGTGCAATTTCCCTTAAGAGCACACAGAGATCACAGTCAGCCCAGGACTGGTCGCTCCCTTGCTCTGCAGGTCCCCAATAAGACTCCCCACTGGCACAGCTATAGGGTCCAGATCTCAGCCTAGTGGGCAAGCTAAAACCTCTAGCACCCTCTCTGTCCAACCAGTGCTTCATGTCCCTGCCCAAGTAGCTAACACACGCACACACACACACACACACACACACACACACACACACACACACACACACACACACACACACACACACACACACACACACACAGTTTGAGAAGAGTTTATACAACCACACAGACACTCCTGGGGAAGGCTGGCACAGGTTCTCCAGCTGTGCCCCTTTTTCACAGACTATAAGGTAGTACCAGCTGTCACCACTCACTAATATTTATCAGCTACTCAAAGGCCCTTAAAAGATTGTCCAATTGTTACTGTGGAATATTATTGTCCAATTGGTAGTATAGCCCAGGGCTAAAGCTATTAGAGTGGCTTTGTACAATTTTACCCAAGGCATGCAAGTACTGTAAAGAGCTTAAATTATCTCTACAAAAACAGCCACAGTTGAAAGGGTTTTAAAAACATTTAATAACAAATAGTCAAAACACAAGACAATACTTTTTACTACACAGTGCTAGTCGGGAGTTCAGAGATCACAGAGAAATACTTAATATACTTCAGTGGTACAGTTCTGACATCACAGAAAAACACTTAGTCTAATCTTTCTAGTTTCTGGCTATTTCTAAGAGAAAACACAAGTCTAAAATAAACTTGCATATAGAGCAAGACAGTGCTGATGAGTTGGATAGTCAAGACAAAAATGCTTAAAGCTCTTTGATTCTCTCTGTTTTTAAAATCTCATTCCTGGTTCACATTACATCATTCTTCACAATCCCCTGGGTTCCCAGGCTAACAGAAACTACATTTACATTCTTCACCTCTGGGCAGAAATCAGAGCAATAAAGGGCATTTTTGCATGCAAATTTTGGCCATTAACTCTGGCCTTAAAACAATAGCAAGAATTCCTTCACCTAGACAGGCCGGAGTCTACTTTAGATCAAAGGGTCACAACATGCTTTACTTGATCAGCAGAGTGCACTGTTACATTTTTGTAACAGCATCTTTTCCATTTAAGACAACAAGCCTGTGGCTTACATTAATATTTACAAATGACAGAATTATCTATAAAATTCTATCTGGCTAGGATGGCAGCCTTCATTAATCTTCACATGTCTTCACAGGAGCTTTGACTGCCCTGGAGATTGACCCCAGTAATTCATAGGGCCAAGTCCAATTCTAATAATAATGCCTCAGTACAAAGATGAGGAACATGATAGGCACAGAGAAAGAAGCAAACAACATAGAGGTGATAGTTAGTCAACATCTACCAGTACACACATCTCCTGTAGTGTCTTAAGTTGTCTGCAGTTTTTGTGAACTATTCTCCTGCAAAGTTAACAAGACAAGAAGGTGTATCTTCAGTATCTATGCCAAGGTCAGAAGCATTATGCCTATTATGCCCTTCACACCATTATCTGTAAGAGCTATGATAACCTTCCATAATCATTCTGTTACAGTGGGAAAAGACTACAAGAATATGTTGAAGCTGTTTTTAAAGTTGCAGCAGGAGATGTATTTTGCCTCATTCCCCTTTGCTACCAGGGTGAACAGAGATTGCTTCTTCCTTGCCCTCTTTCTGTTTTTCAACCTGACTCTCCTAACCTCCTACTGTTTTCTTTTCCTGGCCAACCATTACCCTAAAGGTATCAGTGTCAATAGATGTCATGACTTTTGAATATGGTCTGAGCTTTGGGACCGCAACCTTTGAGCTCAGTGACTTCCACATTGATGATGCTGTCAGTATTGATAGTTATGATGCTGATGTTTTCAGGGTCAGCCAGCTGAGTTCATTATCAGCACCTGAGTTTCAAAGTCATTTGCTAGTCTCACCTAGTTCAACTTTTAAGTCCTGTGCCAAGAGGTGTTCTAATTTGTTCTTAAACTTGATAGATCCCTCAGGCTTATTGTGTGGAATCAAGCTGTGACATTTGGGCACAGCCCTGATCATTTAGACATTCATGTCAGCCTCAGAGCCTTTCGCCTTGTGCAGTCAAGGTCATTGCCCACAGCCTAGCATGTTGGCTCAGTACTGTTTTTGACATAGACCCCGCAAACAGTACTGCATGTACCACACATACTGCCAGTACTTGTGTCATCAACCCTGTCTACAGAAATTTCCCCTGCCTGTCTCTGTGGCCATTTAGTCATTGTAGCTGTAGGGTACACAGTCCAAAAGACACATGCAGGATCAGCCAGGTGTATCTGGACCTAGTACAGCTTCTTCTTCAGACCATTCCCCTCAAGGACATGTTAGGAGAGCAAATACAAGAAAAGGCACTTCAACTCCCCATTGGAGTTCCACCCTTAGATACTGGAAAGGAAGATGGTACTGATTCTCCACCATCTCTCCTCCTGACAACCCCAACTTTGGGAAGATTCTAGAGATTATGAGCGTGAGGTGGTGATCCACAGGCCCCATACTCCCACAGAAGATCTTGGATGAGGCGTTTTTACTTACCCATTCCATATTCCTAAGAAGTTGTCCCCCCCCCCATATATAAGGTGGTGGCTGTTGTTTCTGGGACTACATTGGAAGATCCTGATGCTGTGGTACCTGAACAAAGGAGGCCAGACAAGATCATCTGACCTCCTAAGGATTGGAATTGCTGGATGCAAACATCAGGGCCAGACCCTGTTGTCACTGTGATAGCTGTTATGAAGTCTCCTACCCCACACATCCCCATTGATGTCCTTCCTTATCACTGTTGCAGTATGCCTTACAAAAGGGATATCCGGCCAAGGAAAGCCATGTGTCTGACCAGCATACAAAAGCTTTAGGCCTTTTAAAAACTGTTCATCAGACGCATGTACTACAATCAAGGTGTAAGGTACGTAAGTGACATATGAACGCCAAATTCTCAGAACTTCTTTACCGCCAATCTGAAGGCTGTTTTTAAATTTGATCTGCGGGATGTTCATCGCATTGTTGCAGTTACTGAGCTGAATACAAATAAGTACCCCCTTGGGGACCCTTCCTTCTATTGTTATCCAGACAGGAAAAATGAGAGTGTGAGAGGCAGATCCCCCATGAAGACATGCATAGACAGTGCCTTGCTGTTTAGATACTGACCACATTCACAATCAGTGCAGTATTTGCCATGCCTTTGTACCCAAGGCCCTGGACAGCCATCTTTCTTCTTTATCTGTGTATTTAGAAAACCAGCATCTGAAGTTAGTTCAGGGAACCAGGGCTTCCATTTCTGCCCACCTGTTCAGTCACTTACCATAAAGAAATCCAAAATGCTGCATTTGGAGACTTCTCCTGTCCAATCTCTGACAGACAGCTCTATAGAGTCAAATGTAGAACCCGAGGACCGTTCTGATACCCACTCCCTCTGTTGTGACCCTGTTGGAGGCCAACACAGTGCTGGCTATCTGCACTTGCACTGAAGCTGAGCCTGCATCTGCTGTAGACAGGATGGAGAAGAGCCTAGTGGGATTTCCCAAGATTTTTGTGAGGAAGGAAGTCCTTAGTTCTGTTATTGAAGTTAGGCAGGGTACATAACCTCCTACACTTGTTACAACAGTGGTTCATCTTAAAAAAAAAAAAAAAAAACAGGCATGTGATTCCTTTTGCAAAGGATCCTCATAAAGAGTGGCAGTGTTTCACTCAGTATCTTTGTATCTTTTAAGGCCCTTGGGGCCTTAAAACCCCTTAATGGTTTGTCTGTGCCTTCACCTATTGCCTTCTATTTTGCTCCTTTCAAGAGACTCCATGCTTCTGATTCTTTTGACAAGGGTAAAGAGCTTGTTTCTGGGAAGTCTCTTGCTTATTCTTCCCAGATCCATTCACCTCTTGCCCTGGGATCAGATAAGGATGACACTTTGTCCCCTGATTCCTTTATTGATGAGTTGTCGTTTGGGGACACCATTGTTAAAATGATAGGGCATGCCTAGTGGGAAAGTTCCCAAATATCTGAGATCCAGAAAAGATACTATGACCTTTTATAAATGGGCTCTCCTAGACCTTCTGCAGACCCCCCTGCTTTGGAAGCCCTCCTGGACACTTTTACTTTTTCACAACCTCCTGTGCCTAAGAAACCTGATAGGTTTTACAAAGTCCCCTGAGGCTCAAAACTTCCTGAGCAAGAATCCTGATCCAGCAGAGATTTCACTGTCTGCTGATAAACCTTCTAAGCTGATTCCTTCCTCCAAGGTTTTGCCATCAGATAACAGTATGGCTGTGTGCAGATATGGTAAGAAGGTGTATACCTCTACCACGTTAGCATGTAGGGCCATAAAGTACCAGACCCATATGACCAGGTATGTTTTGGCTCTGTTGTCCAAGCATGGAGATGTGTTGACTGACATGCTTGACTCTTAAGACAGGGGGTCCTGGCCAGTCCTTTGCGGTAGGGATCTTGAGCTTTGGTCCAATGGGCGCCCTTCACCAGTTTCCTTTGATGGTCTATCCCCTTTCCTGCCACAGGTGAAGGAAGGGCGTCAACCAGTTGCCGCCCTATAAGACTCCTGCTGTGGGAGAAAGTTTTTCTACTCTGAGGTGCCAGGAGTCCAATCAGCCGAGGAAAGATGTCCTCTAGTTACCAAATTTCCACCCCAGACAGACGACAGAAAGCACATTCCCCAAAAGAGGCAGAGTTCCTGTAAACAATCCTTGAGATATCGATCAAAACCAGGGCAATAATAAATGCCTCATGAACTTCGTATCCCTTGAACCCAATCGGCAAGTCAACCTCGGCCCTTCCTTACCAAGACAGCATTAGTAATAGGAGCCTGGCTTTCCCCCACTCACTCCCTTTATTCGAGGGACAAATATCCGATGGTTACCTTCCACTTTATTCACATCCCATCCCAACGCATCCCAGTTCCCATTTAAAATGTCTACCCCAAAGTATGAACAAGCAAAATTAGTGGTTCCAAAAGACCCGGTCAAAGAATCCAAGCTGCAGACCAAGCAAGGATCTTTCAAAGCTGCTATCATCTTTTTGTACCAGAGGGGACTGACCCAATCTAAAACAAATTCGATGCTCCAAATAGAGTCCACAAACTGGGCTGGGATCTCAACTACTCAATGCTTTCTCTCAGAATTGAAAACTCCATAGATCGGTCAGACCCAGTATTCTACAGCACTAAAACGCGAACAGACGGTCTTGGCCGAGGACCTTTGGTACAGGGGAACGCCCTCAGTCCATACACACATCCAGGGTGGAACCCTCACACCCAGATGGATCCCCTGTACTACCAAATGCTCTCGCTAAGCTTGGCCATTTTGACCATATCCACCAAGTTTCCATATGTCACGGTTCTTGCGCTCCCTTGTCATATCAGGGCAGGGACTTCTACCATCTGATAAATAAGTTTACTCCTTTTGACATCATCAATTTCAAAATCACTTTGGTCGTCAATCAATCTATTAGCATCACAGGCGCCTTGTAGAAGCACACCTCAATCTTCAGCCAGACTCACAGGCCAGAGATGTCAGTCAGAACCTAACCAAAGCTTCTCACACAACAAAGCAGCAAGCCGCTCACAGACTCCTTGAAGGTAGGTACGTGTTTGCGACAATACAGCTTATTCTCCCTTTAGGGATTACTGAGGATCCTCCACTGGACCATGCTACTCACTCACCCTTTCAACAGCCAGCGAGATCCCATACATCATTGCACCAACCTAACTGCGAAAGAATGTCCCCCACCGCTATCACCTCACAAATGGCCTCCGGCAACCTTTTCACTCCTCCCTGCCGCCATCGATAACAGAATTTAGAATCCACTTGTCGCTATAGGCACGTACGCTTTTCGAGTGCCCTTTGGATGCCAACGTTTTCAGATGAGAGCAGTGGCTGGAGCAGGTTTTGTTGCCGCGGACTCATTCACTTGGAATTACCTTTAGACATCTGCAGTGCCCTACATCAACACCTGTAGCGGAATCCACTGCATTTGAAGCGAATGAGATTCACGTACCTTCTTTGGCAATACATCTCTTCTCAGTTTATAGTAAACGACATTCCAGTAGAACCCAAGCATACCCTTTATGCTTCCGCAATGGTACGAGATATCAGATTCGAGTGGTTCAGAAGATCTCTCAGTTCTAGCAAAGTGTTCTTAAGATAGCCAGGAAAGGTAAATTGGGCAGACTTCCTCTTTGCAATCGCGTTAGCCCTTTCACCTCTCCTCCCAGCTCCGGTGGCTCTCCATGTTAAGGCCATACCACAAATGATCCTTGTAGTCCACTTCCATTAGTGTCTTCCCCCTTCCACTGAATATCTCAATTACCAGACCACCCCACCTCGAGAGTGACTATGAGCCTTTACTGCTTCTTCCCTTCCTCACCTTTTATCTGGCCCCCCGATATTTTAATTTTTGATCAGCCCCCCCAGCCAGCCCAGTATCTCCACCCTGATCTGGATCCAATCCCCCTGGGATCGGGTCATCTCGCTCTCTCTAACACCAACATCTGCTGTTCTTCCTTCTGGTCTGGTGTGCCCTTGATTCTCTTATCTCCCTTTCTCAACCACATGATCGATTCCTCTCAATCTTCTTTCCTTATCTTTTATAGCAAGATTTATAGTAGCAAATGTTCTTTTCTTTTTGGGCAACTTCAAAGTTATAGGATAGATCTACTGCATGCGGTATCCAGTCTATTCGCCACTTTCTTAGGATTTTCTGCAGCTAGTTCTTCTGCAACAACCATTAGACAATTCTTCTAAGTGCACAATTGAAATTTTCATGTTGGTGTTCTACCATTTCAGCTCTGTGTTTATAACTCTAAGATTTCTTATGCTTCTTGAAACTCCCAATCAAAGATCCCCACCTCGGTGGGATTTGAAAGCCTGGCCTGGATCTCTTAATTTTTCCCTTGCGTTTCTTTAACTTCTTCTTTGGAATTAACTTGATTGGTAGATTTCTTGCAGACTTGTAACTCTTCACTTTTCCCCGCTATGCACTCCCTCCACTGTGTTATCCTTCTCCACTTTACTGAAGGACAAACAAAGACCAATCCTTCCCCTACATATCTATCCCAAAACAAACCTAATCCAAATTACAAAACTTAAACCAAATTATTGATCCTATAACCAATGCTATTTTTCAAGTAAGGCTTAAAAGCTACATTTTCGCCAACTCAACGCTAACCGAGACAGGACTAAGACACAGGATTGATAAAACATTCTGGAACCAATATGAAGGGAAATTGGCGAAGGAATTCCCTCTCCAACCAGCTCCTAGATCCTCTACCTCTACATCACCCCTCATCAGACCTCTCAGATCTCAATCAGACATCAAAAAAGTTCTCAAGCATTTTCAAGCACATTCAATAGGGCATCCGATAGCGCTGCTGTGGAAGGATTCCTGCCAATAGATTCATTAAACTGCACAGCCACTCTCACATCCTCATCACATTACAAATTGGACATGGTTTCCAGAAGCATTCCAAATTTTTTGTCCTTTCGGTCTCTTTTAGAGTCTGTTCCCACAGGGTACCCGGATAAGGTGCGATCCACCCCGATGAGGCATCCAATGAAGGCAATGCGATATAGATTAATAACTTGGCATGGCTACCATATGTTATACCATAAGTTAGTTCTTCTAGCCTTCTTTCTCTTCTTCTCCTACCCTTCCCCGTCCTGACAGAGAGCCTGGACAGACCATTTGTGTTCTTCTTGAATCTTCTTCATTCCCTAATTTCCTAGCGCTCTTCCTCCTCGCCCGAGTTATCCATGCCACGCTTTTACGCAGTTTTGAGATTGTTTTTCCTCACTACTTCCCGGAGACTCTTCTATGGAGACGAGATTGCTTTGTATAGCCATGAGTGGTTTACTGTAGTTAATGCCTAGATATAGGGGGGGAGCCTCCGCCCCGCCGGTGTTTAGCTCTTTTTAGATAATGAGTCGGAGCCGAGATCGGCTCACTCATCCAGCAGAAAAAGAAATGAAGAAGAAGACAACTAACATGGAACGTTATGGTAGGTACATAACTTCTTATTTTCTGCCATTTCTTTAATAGGTTCTACTTCACAGTTTGCTTACCATTCCATCAAATGCAGTCATGATGCTGCTGATGCCACTGCTAGGGTGGCTGTGTCAGGGTCAGTTATCAGGAGATATTCTTGGCTCAGGCTATCTGTCCCTGAAGATATTAAGGCCAAATTGTTGGACTTCCCCTTGGACACCCAGAATCTGTTTGGCTGTGCTGCTACAGACATCTTTAAGCCCTTCAAAGACACCCTTTGTGCGTAGACATCCTAAGCAACTCTTGAAAGCTAAGAGGTCTTCCAAAAGAGTGCTTCCTGAGAAGCCTGCACAACATTTTAGAGGACTTATTTCCTGACAAGTCTGCCTGTATCTGACATTCACCCTTCTCTGCCCCCTGACCAGATTTTCCTTTCTTAACAGTTAACTCTGTCTTTTCCAATTTGGCAGTACATCACCACAGATTCATGGGTTCGTTCAGTCATTCAAAATAGTTATTTCATGATTTGGAAATCCCTTCCTCCTTTTTCAGGGATTACCCAGTTCCCTCCTTGCAAATTCCCTCATTTTCTTCTCTTTCTTCTTCAGGACCTTTTAGTTTAGTGGACTAACCGGCCAGTTCCTCCATCCCAGAAAGGCAAAGGATATTACTGAAAGTTTTTAGTCCCCAGAAAAAAAGGGCTTTTGAGACCTACTCTAGAGCTCTCATTTCTCAACACTTTTCTTTTATATAGGCTATTGTATTAGTAGAATGTTGTCTGATGAAGCAGTTTTAAGGAACTGTGAAAGCGCTCACACAGTAAACGTTTAAATACTTTTGGACTGATTTTTGCATGTATTTGTTCTGCCGTGGGTTGGTTCAGCAATTTTTTATTGTTTATTGGATTATCTATGTGTTAGTGCTGTGTTTTGCAGCACTGCTTGGTGAACCACTTACTGCTCTTGCTGGGTCTGTTTCTTGGGATTATCTACTTTCTGAAAGTCCCTTCTATCCAAATGTTAACTCTTCAGTCACTGTTTCCTCTGTTGCTTCCTTAGGCCTTTCTGTTCAACCTCTCATCGGGAACTCTCTATGATTATCTGATTCTTCCTCAGTTTATTAGTTCTCTGCTTTGTCTTTTGGTCTTTCTACAACATCAAGGGTTTTCACAAAAGTGTATTGCCTGGTCATAGCCTTTTGCAGACTCCATGATGTTTAGATATTTGCCTGTCTGGATGACCTGCTTATCAAGTCCCATATCAGAAGCTTTTTCTGCAGGATCTCAAATTCACCATGATACTTCTTTGTAGTGTTGGTTCATGCTTAAAATCAAAAATTTGATTCTGACCCTTTCACAGGATGAGACTGTCTTGGGTTGCAGGATCCAGACCCCTTCAATGATGACTTTTCTTCCTCCTCGCAAGTTCCTGTTTCTGACAGTCTTCTTCAAGTCTCTTCTTCCTTTACAGGAGATATTTGCAAGATAATTTCTTTGACCCCTGGGATTTATGGCCTTGGAAATACCAATGATTCCTTTGGCCAGACTGCACATGCAGAAGTTTCAGTGGTACCCCAAAGCGATTTGGTGACAGCATTGTCATCCTCTGGACTTCCTCATCCCTCTCTTGCCCTGTCTCAGACAGGAGTTTATATGGTGGATTCAGCATATTTCGATGAATTTGGGTCTTCCTTTTTGGCTTCTTTCTCCCACTCGAGAGCTGTTTACAGAAGCTTCACACCGGGGTTGGGGGGCTTGGGGATCTGGTCACCCAGCAAGTCAAAGACCATATCAACATGAATGAGATGAGAGCTCTGCTTTTAACTTTACAAGCTTTGCGTTTTGTCTGGGTTCTCAGTCCTCTCAGGAATTTTACAGACAACACCATTGTCATATGGTACATAAACAGGGAGGCAAAAAGTCTTACCCTCTTTGCAGGCTGTCCCTCATAGTCTGGGATTTAGCTATCCACTATCATTTGACTCTTCAGATGGTTTACATTCCCTCAGGGTACAGTCTAGTAGCAAGCAGAAAGTCTGAGCAGCCACAGGACAGATCCTCACAAGTGGTTGCTTCACAAGGAGGCTTTCCTGGATGTTGTCCATCAGTGGGAAATTCCTCAAGTGGATCTTTTGCTTTCCCTCTGAACAGACAACTTAAATTCTCTTCTAGAGGGCCAAGTTCTCTGGCTCGGAAAGTTAATGCCTTGTCTTTTTCTTGGATGTTCCTGTATGCCTTTCAGCTGCTTCCTCTGTTGCCAAGGGTCCTACATAAGATCATGTGGGACAGGCCCAACATTTTACGGGTGTCTCCCTTTTGGCCCAGACACTGATTGTTTCCCCTTCTTTTTAACTTGGTCAGGGCATTCACCAAAAGTTACCTCACAAGAATGATCTTCTCACACTGGACAAGGGCTTTCTCATTCACCATTGTCGTCTCACCCTACAGTTGATTCGCGGGTGATAGGGTTTTAATTCCCTTTTGCCACCAGTTTTCTGAGGACGTGCTTTGGGGTCTGCAGAAGGCCAGAAAATCCACCACTAGATAATCTTATATTGGTAAATGGAAGATATTTTCTCTCTGTCACAAGCATTAACAGGGGCCTTTAATGGTGGGTATTCCTACAGTTCTTTTTTACATGTGTGAGTTGATTACTTCTGAAATGACATACACCTCTGTTAAAGCTCACCTGCCAGCCATTTCTGCTTGTCTGCTTTTGGATCTAACTTTCCTTTAGAGTTAAGGTTAAACAGTTTTTGAAAGGTGTCCTTCATAATAGGCCTCCAAATAAGCCAATTCATCCTTTTTAGTACCTTAATTTTGTTCATGAGAAGCTGACCCAGCTACCTTTTGAACCAGTAGCTTCTTCTGCTTTGCAGTTGTGTACCTGGAAGACTGTCTTGTTGATGGCACTAACTTCTTCCAAGAGGGTCTCTAAGTTACAGACTCTTATGTTGATTCTTCCTTTTTTGTTTTTTTTTTTCACAGGAATAGAGTGTCTCTTCACACCAGTCCTTGTTTTATGCCTAAAGTGGTTAATGACTTGAACTTGAATTAGACCACTCATCTTCCTTCCATTTTTCCTTCTCCTCAAAATAGTAGTGAGAGGGTTCTATATTCCTTGGATTTGCATTGACAGCTTAGATGTTATTTGAATAAGACTAAGAATATTAGGAAATTGGAGCAGCTTTTTGTTTCTTTTCATGCCAAGAAATTGGGTTTAGCTGTTTCTAAGAAAAACATTTCCACTTGGATTTCTAAAGCCATTTCTTTTTGTTATTCTTTTCACGGTAAGCAACTTACTTTTTTTTGCTCTTGCTCATTCTACTAGGCTGGTGGCCTCTTCAGGAGATATTTTCAAGGGTCTTGATGCTCAGTCCATTTTGGAAAATGCAGCTTGGTCCTGTATATATTTTTACTACAGGTCGGATCTTGTTACCAGTGCTAGGTCAGGTTTTGCCTGATTCATCCTCCACAAATTTTTGGATGGGTCTTCTGTTGCTTCCTAGCTTTAGTACACTCCCTTTTGTAAGGAATACTGTAACAGTGATAAGGAAAGACACAGTATAGTAATGGAAGAACTTGCCATAACAGTTGATGTCCTACTTTTCACTTTTGCAGTGTTCCGTTCCTCCCTTCTTCCTGATATTCATTTTTTTCTTTGCCCTCTAGCTGAGGAGCCTTTCTTTCTCCTCTTTTTGGATGTATATGTTCTATTCTTGATTTCCTCCTGGATTGCTCTGGTTCTCCTGGGGCAATTCAGTTCTAAGGATTTGGCACTCATATGTACGTGCCTTATGCCTTGGATGTAGGACATACATCTGATGTATGGTACTAATGGCCTAAGGCTTTGGTATTTTTGCCTATCATGAGGCTATCCTCGACAGAATATCCCTTTTGTAAGGAATACTGTGGCAGTGGAAAGTAGGGCATCTTATGTTATGGTAAGTTCTTACACTGTACTTTCACTCCTCTGATCAAGAGTCCAGAGTGATTGATAAATTTGAGAAGTTGCTTTACACATCCTCTACTTTTACTTTGTGGGCAATAAACTGTTTGCCATATATGCTGCTCTTACAGCAATAGCTGGCTGATAAGATGTCATGGTTAATGGATGTGGTGGATGAAATCCTGAAGACGTTACATTTGTAAGCAGGATCTGTATCTTCAATTTCCAATCTCACCATGTGCCTAGCACACATTTCAGTGGTTGGAGAAGCTAGGGCAGCAGGCATCAATATAGTTGCCTGCCATCACACTTTGTTACACTTCATGTATTTTACTTAAGATCCTAAGGAGTCTTTTCTTAATGAACCCTTTCATGAATCCACTTTATCAGGTGTAGTAATTAATAAGAAGTTGTCAGGCAGACTGTAGAATATTTTTCCATTTCTTTAGTACATAGCTTGGATTGCAAGCTGAAAGAATCTGACTTGTTGCCAGTTCATGGGTAGATTTTTCTTCTATGTGATATTGTTTTCACCAAAGTAAAGCCTGTAAGGTATATAAATTCAAAGGATGTGGTTGATGGTTTCATTTGCCTTGATCATATCTACAAAAATACCAGCAGTGATTTGGCCTTCATTAATATTACAGTAAATAATGCTGGCAGCATGCTGTTTGTTTGATAGAAGACCATACCTATTGATGTGCTTAAGAAGTTGCTTGTAGATAAGGTTTTCAAAGATTTTAGCCAGTGGACAGAGTATGGAGATAGTCAAAAAGTCCTTGCATTTCTTTTGGTTTGTTTCTTGTTTTTGTTTCTTGTTTTTGTTTTATTTTTTTGTTTTTTTTGGAAATGTATTTCTGGGAGTGTATTAGGGTAAGAATATTTTACATCTTTTCATAGGTAGGTACTAGGCTATCGGCCCTAGGGCCTATATAAGACTAGCCAAAAGGGTATTCTGGCTTTCGCCACCCAAGAAAATTATTTTCCTGTGCCCGTCGAGCATAGCTACAGAGGTGATCCCCAGGTTGAATTTCCTATTTCCAATCCAATCATCAAGATTTTTCTTGAAGAGTGCTAATAAGGAGCTTTGTTTGATATGGATAGGTAGTTTGTTCCAGAGTATGGGAAGTCTTTGGGACAGGAATCTATCCCTCCAGCATGTTCTGTTTATTGTGGTGACAAGGTTTAGGTCCCTAGAGCGTGTAGCTCGGAGGGATTGGGATTTCTGTAAATGGAGCATGTCCAACAGCTCTGGGTTTGACATAGCTTTATATGTTAGGCAGAGATCGCCTCTGAGTAAGCAATATGCGACGGAATAAAGCTGGAGTTCTTTGAGATGGTCTGTGTAGGGCATCTGTTTCAGGATGGTAATCCTCTTTGTGAGGTATTTTTGCGGCCTTTCCAGTTGTTGTAGATGTCTTGTGAGCTACATACCAAAAGGGGCGTTGTACTCTATAATGGGTCTAATGAGTGACAAGTGGAGGGGAACAATGACCACTGTTTTCCTGGATGAGAAGCCTTTTGTGATGAGGTGTGCCACGTAGAAGGATTTCCTGACTACTGTGGTGATGTGATTATCAAAGGAGAGACTACTGTCCACGTGTGTCCCAAGGTCTCTTATCACACTTTCGGTGTTAAGTAGACTACCACCTATGTGGTAGGTCATGGGTACAGAGTTTTTACCAAAGGCTATGACAATGCACTTTTTGGCATTGAGCTTGAGGCCATGGCTTTGACACCAGACACCTGTCACAGTGAGGCCCTTTTGTATGATGTCCACATCGTTAGGAGTTTCGATTATGGCTCCTAGTTTGCAGTCATCTGCAAACTTCTTTAGCCAAAGACCTTCTGTGTTAGCCTGTACTTCAGAAAAGTAGATACCAAACAGGAGGGGACCCAGGACTGAACCCTGTGGTACTCCACTTATCACTGGTCTGAAGTCAGATTTGGAGTGTGCTACTTTCACAGTGTGGGTTCTGTCAGTGAGCCATTTGGCAACCCATCTTGTGACATAAGGATTTATACCTAATTTAGTGAGTTTATCTATAATTCCAGAGTGGGGAATGGTGCCAAAAGCCTTGGCAAGATCTAGATAGGCTGTGTGAACCACCTTACCCTCATCTACAGCTTTGGTGACTGCTTCAAAGAAGTCTATCAGGTTTAGGAGACATGATCTGCCTTTTACAAATCAGAACTGGGTGGGGTCCAGAGTTTGGAGATTACCAATGTCTTTGTTTATAAGTTCCATGATGATACATTCCATAGCCTTGCAGACCAGGCTCGTTGGGCTAATGGGGCAGTAGTTCCCGGGGTCCTTGGTGGCTCCCCCTTTGTGGAGTAGGATAACCATCACTGTGCACCATTCAGTGGGCACAAAGCCTGAGGTGAGGCTATGATTGAACATGGTGCTTAGGTGGGGTCCCAGTTCATTCTGTAGTTCATGTAGAACGCAGCCTGGGATGTTGTCAGGTCCCATGTATGCTGTGTTCTTGGCTTGGGAGAGTGTGGTTTTTACCTGTGCAGCCGTGCTTACAGGAACTTTGCATTCTTCCGGTATAGAGATGGACCCTTTAGGGGTGAGAGGGGTGTAAAGTTAGCACTAAACCTATCTGCCAGGATGTTGGCAATATCAGTTGGTTCTGTATATTTAGTGCCATTGTGCTGTAACTCAGAGCAAATCTGAGTGTTGTCTTTGAGATTCTTAACATAGCTATAGAATGCTTTTGTGGTTGTCTTTAGAATCAGTGGCGATTTTGTTTTCGTAACTAGCTTTGGAGGATTTTATGAGGGATCTCAGCTTCTTACTGAGGCTGACCAGGGAGTTCCTCCAATCATGGGATTTTACTCTTTTTTGCAACAATTTCTTTCTTCTGTTGTAGAGTTTGTTTATGGCAGGGGACCACCAGATTGGCTTCCTTTTTGCGGAGGATAGCATATTGGTTCTGTTAGGGATAGCACGATTCATGCACTTGTGTAAGTGCTTATCAAGTGCATTTATGTAGGATTCAGCAGTCGTATCGCTATTGTCCGTCTACATGGGTGTCGTGAAGTTTGCCACTTCTGTCTTAAGAAGTGTGAAGTTGGCTTTAAAGAAATTTTTTACGGTGGTTTCCCTAATGGGGGGTGGGAGCGGGATGTGGATGTCTAGGGTGATTAGCTTGTTGTCAGATCTGACCAACGATGAAGTGACCTCTGGTGTGAAAAACTGGTCGCCCATGTTGGTAATGACCAGGTTTAGGATATTGCTGCCCCTGGTGGTGGTGTGGATAAGTTGATCCAAGGCATTGGAATTTATGAATTCCAGAAAACGTTGAGCAAAAGTGTTGGTACATGAGTAGTTTTCCCAGTTAATGGTGAGGTAGTTGAAATCTCCCATTATTAGGGTGTTGTGGTGTACCCTAATATTTTCCAGTGTATCAAGAAATGTGGAGTGGGACTCCTGGGGCATGATGGGGGATCTGTAGCAAGTTACAGTTTGGATTGCGGTCTTGCCTAGAGTTAGTTGCACTTGGATAATCTCAGATGCTGAGCAACTAGCCTGGAGGTTTGAATATCCTTAATGAATATGGACACTCCTCCACCTTTAGTATTTCGGTCCAGGTTAGGTGGCCGAAAAGTGTGGTATGAATTATAGCCTGGTAATGCAGGGGTGCTCTCTGGAGCCTTGAACCAGGTCTCTGTCACTGCACAGATGTCGATGTTCTCCATTTTAAGGAGTGCCTCGAATGAATGCATTTTGAGGTTTAGACTTCTAGCATTGAGTAGCATTGCCCTCAGATTTTGCTTGCTTGTATCTGCTACGGTGGTGAATTTGTCATTTGAACCTTGCATAAAAAAGGCACTACAGGGGTGGCAAGAGCCTTAGCCAGTATCTGGAATCCCAAGGGCGACAGGTGCAGGCCATCTCTGGCAAAGCATTGTGGTCTGTCGATCATGTCATCCCAGGCAGACAGATACTGGATCCCCTTAGAATGACACCAGAAGCTTAGCCAATTGTTGAAGTCAATCATTTTGTCCTTGTACTGTGGTATCCTACTGGGTGATGGCAGGATGCTACTCAGGGCTAGGGTCATATCTGCCTGGGCTACAAGATCCTCCAGGTCTCTTTTCATGTATTCCAGGGAGGTACGTCTCAGGCCATTCACACCAACATGGACAATGACAGAGTCATATTTGTACTTGTTGTGGAGTGACCTGAGTGCATGCATTATGTGGCGGATCCTGGCACCCGACAAGCAGCTGACAGTAACTTTCTCCTTGTTTAGCTTGGTGAGTGGAACATCAGTGTGTCTGACTATAGAGTCATCTGTGACTATAATGTTGGGTATGATGTTATGCCTTATGGGCTGTGGTTGAGTGGCTCACTGAGTTTGTGGGCTATGTGTTATTTGTGTTGTGTTGTGGGGGGGTGGAGGTTGCTTGCATTTTTGCTTTGCAGATCTCTGTTGCTTGAGCAAATTTTTATTGAGAGCCTATGCGAATGTAGGTGTGTGCTTTGTGTTGCTATGTATGTGTTTTAGTGGTTTAGGTTTTGAGGGACTATGTGATGAGTGTGGTGTGGTGCAAGTGTTTATCTTCTCCTCTAGACTGTCTAGTCCAGTCTTGGGTGAAGAGAGTTTTGCTTCCAGTTTGGCTATATAAGTGCATCTCTCACAGGTTGTAGTGTTGGGTGGTAGGAGGAGAGAGTTGTCTGTGTACATGAGGCAATTGCTGCCTTGCCCCAAGATGCCCAGATTCATCAGGTAGATGGGAGAAAACACTGGAGCTGACCCTTCAACATGCCTGGATAGGTGCTTAATTATTAAGTACTAAAAAACATTTTCCTCTAGACAAGTGAGGAAAGTTGAGTGTTGTATTAATTTGTAGCTTATTTAGTGCTTACAACTAGTTCTGAACAAGTGCTGAGCTCAAAGAAACAGATTTGAGTGCTGAAACTAAAACACTGGCTAGTTCTAAGGGAAGATTTGAAGAGCAGACTTTATGCCACCAGGAATAGTTTAACCCTAGCTAAGAGTCGATGCATAAAGTGTATTTTTTTTTTAATATAACAGAAGCAAATGAGCAAACTGATTTAAACAAATTAAATAATTAACCAATACAAAGCTACAAACTGAGCCCCATTCCAGCAGTCTTCGATCAGACAAGTTCTAACTGCACACTCCTGCCACTAGGGTGCAGGGGAGCCTTCTCAAAAAAAAGATGGTCTGGATTAGTGCTCAAGTTATACAAGCAAAGCAAGATTCAGCAGATCTGAATTTAGTCTATGCTGCAGCAAACAAGGCGTACCAATTTCAGAAAGAAACAGTTCAAATAAGCAGGCACAATAAGCCTTTAACCAGAAACTCCCAGCTCAGAAGGGCAGAAGCTACCCTGTCCTCCCACAGGAGTGCAGACCACACCTTCTTAATGTAAAATAACTGGCCCGAAGCCCAATTGCTTAAACCAGAACTAATACACTTTTAGAGTAACAGACACTAAGCCTTCAGTCAGCAACTCCCAACTTAGAAGGATGTAAGCTACCTGTCCTGCCACAATAGTACAAACCACTAACCTTCTTAATGTAAAACAACTGGTCTGAAACCCAAGTGCTTCAACCAAAGGCTTAGAATAACAGTTACAATTTAATCAGGCTACTAACAAGCAGTAATAAAGTCAGCAGAGTAAATGCAGTAAAGTAGAAAGAAACACAAATACAGTAAAAGCAGATGAATAAAGTGCATTTTTTATATAACAATAGAAAACGAGCAAACTGATTTAAACAAATTACCCAGTTAACCAGTAAAAAAAGCTCAAGACTGAGCACTGTTCCAGCAGTCTTCAATCAGACAAGTTCTAACTGCACACTCCTGCCATTAGGGTGAAAGGGAACCTTCTCCAAAAAAGATGGCCTGGATTAGTGCTCAAGTTATACAAACAAAGCTAGATTCAGCATGCCTGAATCTAGTCTGTGCTGCAGCAAACAGGGTGCACCAATTTCAGAAAGGAAACAGTTTGAATAAGCAAGCACAATAATCCTTTAACCAGAAATTCCCAGCTCAGAAGGGCAGAATCTAGCCTCTCCTCCCACAAGAGCACAGACCACAAACCTTAATGTAAAATAACTGGCCTGAAGCCCAATGCTTAAACCAGAACTAATACACTTTTAGAATAACAGACACTGAGCCTTCAGTCAGCAATTCCCAACTTAGAAGGTTGTAAGCTACCTGTCCTGCCTCAACAGTGCAGACCACAAACCTTCTTAATGTAAAATAACTGGCCTGATACCCAAGTGCTTAAACCAGAACTAATACACTTTTAGAATAACAGACACTAAGCCTTCAATCAGCAATTCCCAACTTAGAAGGATGTAAGCTACCTGTCCTGCCATAACAGTGCAGACCACAAACCTTATTAAAATAAAACACCTGGTCTGAAGCCCAAGTGCTTAAACCAAAAGGCTTAGAATAACAGTTAAAATTTAAGCAGGCTACTACCAAGCAGTAATAAATGCAGAATAAATACAATTGAGTACTTTTAAGAAGAGGCAAAAGCAAACCTGCAGTAAGAAAGGTTGTAGATGTATGTAAGAGGTTTCACAATTTTATCTGCAGATTTAATGAGAAAAAATGGTTGGAGCTTTGTTTGCTTTAGATCTGAGAAGGTTTTTAGTTTCTTTTACAGATGTGTCTGTAAAGTGAAATACTGTTGCAACTTCAGTTGGAGGAGAGGGTGAGGCTTGTGGTAGAATATTAGAGGGAGTGAAGGAGTGACTGATATTTGTGATGGAGGTATGTTTTATAATCTTGTACATGGTTGGTGTTAGTCCCACTTTTCTTGGATAGGGGATGGACAGTGTTATAGATGTAACATGTGATTTGTTTCAGTTCTTTCCAAAATTGGTTTGGATATCTAAAACCAGAAATACATTTGTTATGTAAGTAGAGATTCAGCTGATGTAGTAACTATTCTAGCTTCTTTTCTTAGGTCAGGGTAATTTTTAAGCAGGTTATTATTCTGGTTTTGATTCCAGATAGAGCAGGATAAGTCCCCTTACTTCATAAGATTCTTAATTTTACTTATGAGCCAAGGATATGCTTGTCCTCCAGGTCTCAGGCAAACACAAAGGAAAGGGTGATTTGAACAGTGGAGAGAGTGCTAATGAGGAGGAATGAATAAGCTACTGATCTTTTATCAGCTATAATGGAGTCCAATCTGTGAGACTAAGGGGTCATTTGGAATAGGAAACTAATGTTTAGGGAATGGATGACCATTAATAATTTATAGGGAGTTCTAAATGACCAAGGAGAGAGAACTGGGTTGTGGTCTCTGATGGCGTTTGGACAAATGGTAATGTTTGGGCAGCAATAAGTTATATTTGTTAGAGTGAAGTCCAAAGTTGAATGCTTACCAGAATCTACATTAAGCCTGGAAGGTTGTTTGACTGGTTGTTATAGATTAAACTCTAGAAGCAATTTACTGAGCTATTTTGATTTTGGAACCATTGCATCAACGCTAATGTCACTCAGCATAATGGTATTTTTACTGTTAATCTGAGCAAATATTTTTGTTAAGGGTATTCTTAATACTGTTAAATGAAGAAGGGGGTATAAATTATTGTAACTGAGAGATGTTTATGATACCCAGTTTGAGGGTAGTAAGTATTCATTTGGGGAGATTATCATCAGTTTGAGTAAAAGAGGTAGCATTAATGAGCTCTACGGAGGAATTATTTTTAAGTAGTAGCATAACCCCTCCATCCATTATTGTACCTGGTCTGTTGTCACAAATTATTTTGTAGTTTGTGTTAATGAAGGTAGAAGGACATCAGTTATCCTTTAGCCGTGGTTTCAGTAATAGCCAGGGTATAAACGTTTTCTCTCAAAAGCCACAATTCCAGTATGGGCCATTATTGTTAATGCTGCAAGTATTGATGTACCCTATTCATAAACCACTGGGCTTAGGCATAACATCGGTACGGGGATTGTTGTTTACAGATGATGTTGGGTAATTGATGCCATTTGTTAGCAGGGTAGGGTTAGGGTTTTTAGTGAATGCCACTTTACAAAAGAAGCCTGTTCCTGAGATAGCATATCCGGTGTTGTTTTGTAGTACTTATAGGACTTTTAAACAATAGCGAGTTATATGCCATAATAATAAACTGCCTTCTGTTAGCATAGGTAATATACTTGTTATAATGGTTAGTAGAAAAGGCATGTGGACATGGATAATGTGAGAGCTAGTCTGAAGTGTAAGTGCTGCTGAGGTAATGGGAATGTGATCTGTAAGATATAGTGTACACGTTAAGCTTAGGGTAATGAGTATTGAAGAGAGGACTAACTGAAGTTTAACCATGATTGAAAGTTTGAAGGGGTGCTCAGAGGGCAAGTGCTACAGGCCTGAAGAAAGACTATATCAGCTAGTGAAAGAGAGGGTTAACAAAGGGAGAAAGACATTGTGTAATTTGTAAGGTAAGTACAAGCTAAGTCACAAATAGAAAACTTGTCTGACAATGTTTGGGGTTGAAGCATCAAACTTTTTTCTTACAAAATTAACAGGCTTAACTTTGATCAAGTCTACTATTAACTGGTTCCAGAGTTATCTGGAGACTAGAACATTCCAAGGTTATTTTAATATTCACCTGTCCTAATGAACTTCCCTTCTTAAATGTGGTATTGTAAGCCAATGACTTTCTCCTGCTACAGGCAAACACCTGTCCCGTTTTAGTACAAATACAGCTGCAAAGTTCCTTATCCCATCTGCACAACTGGGCTTTGGGAAATAAACTCTTGACCAGTCGTAAGAAAACAGATGTTATGATGCTTGCATCCCCTTTCAAATACCCCCACCTTCAGACAATCATAATGACAGCATACCCTTAAATTCTGAATACAAATACCTGAGTCTCACCATTGACTCCCCGCTTATCTTCATTACCCACACAGATAGTATTTCTAATGAAGTCCTACCCCAACTGAAACTATGCTACAGAATAACATACATTTTGTCTCCATGTACCAAAGTAGCGTTGGCCAGAAATTGACTTCTCTCTAAGTTGGAATGTGGCTTTCCATTCTTGACCTTCCATTCTTCCTACAGTACAAGAGGTCTTCAGGCTACTGAAAACAAAATGTATAGGTTTGAACTTCTGGCTGACTCCCAAATTCATCATTGCCATCTTCTACAGAAATTAAATTGTCTGAGCAAATGAAAGAGATATCTATTTAAAATATTAAAGGAAGGAAATTGTCTATCTTAAAAAGCTGCTCTTCATCAGGGAGACAACCTACTCCTTAAAAAGCTCCTTTCCCTGCACAGACCACCCCTTAAAACATTTATGGGAGAAATAACATATCTGAAGTAGTTGTCTTCATTTGTTCTTCAACCTGTGGGTTACGGATCTGTATCAGATCTGACTTGGCCACATATCCAGCATCTGATCCAAGCTCAAAGCTCCTCCCCTTACCCATAATGTCCCTGTCTCCTTCCTCCTCCCAGATCTCATTTGCCGCCTGCAAAGTCTACATCATGGTCTGAGCTCCCTGCTTTGTTTTTTGGTAAGTAAGTGGTCTTGGGGGTTTTATCTCTCTCTCTCTTTCTGTATTTTCTCTCCCTACTTTCTATCCTCCCCTCCATGTGGTCGTTGGTTTAAAAAAAAAAAGAAGTTCTTTTCTCCACCTTTCCTTTCCGTGGTGAGTATTTGTAAGTGTGCTGGGCCTGCCCAGGGATCATGTCCGAAACTCTCAAGCCAGGCTTCAGAAAGTGCACAGAGTGTGGCCATAAGCTCTCCCCAGCCGGTGGCCACAATCTGTCCGGGGGTGGCCCACCTTCAAACCTCCTGCTCCATCTGTGCCAGGCTCAATCCCAGGGCACTGAAGGACAGGAGGGATAAACTAATACTAAAGGGCCTCCTTCCTTCTTTGGGGACTGTAGTCCCAGTGCCCCCAGATTCAACTTCAGCTTCGGCTGCTGCTTTTTCCACCTCCCCAGCATCTGAGACTCAAACTCCCACTAAGAGGCCCGTAGAAGGGGAGAAATCTAAAAAGGACAGGCCATGAAAGCAGTCCTCTGACCGCTTGGCTCCGGCCGGCCCTCCACCTAAGACTAGACCAGTTACCAGACCAGACTTTTCCCCGCTCCACTCTTCCTGGTTTTCCCCTGAGCCAGAGGGGCCCTAGATCCAGTCTCCAGTACAGATTTCCCCTCACCATCCTTCCAGGCTGGTGTCAGTCACCTCCTCTTCCTCCCACTCCATCCAAAGCCTTAGTGAAGCGGAGATGGACAGGATGATGGGGAAGTTCATCCACACTCAGATGGGAGTCTTACTGTCCCCTCTCCCTCTGGAGCAGGGAGCATGCAGTAATTCTTTACCCCGATTACTCCTTCTCTGATCCGACCTTCGGTTTTGGTGCCCTTGGATCTGAGGACCCTCGGGGTCGAGGGGTCAGCTCCAACGGTACCTTGTACCTCAACACCATACTATCATATCAAGATGGACAGGCGCTCTCAGAGGTTTCTACGCTTCTGACTAGGAGTCAATCATTATCAGTTCAGAGCACTCCCCTTTGGTCTCACCACAGCCCCCAGGGTGTTCACCAGAGTGAAGGCAGTAGTAGCGGCTCACCTGACACTTTAGGGCATTCAGGTTTTCCCCTACCTGGATGATTGGTCTTTGCTGCCCCTTCCAAACATCAACTCTGTCAAGCAAGGGATTCCTTCCTTCTCCTAGGCCAGAGGTTAGGCATCACCATCTATCTCACCAAGTCGTCTTTGGCCCCAGTTCAGACATTAGACTTCATTAGGGCATGGTTAGACACTATCCAGACAAATGTCTTCCTTACTGTAGACAGGATACACAGTCTGAAGCTGCATTTTCTTTGTGTTCTTCAAACCCAATCTCTGACAACAGAATTAGTACTACAGTTGTTGGGGTCTATGGCGGCCATGATAAGTCTCCTATCCTCGGTGCATCTTCACATGCAGATCCTTCAGTGGATCTTTCTGTACAATGGTCCCTGCTAGATCTACCATTGTCTCATCCTGCTTGAATCTCTCAAGTGGGCAGGACCTCTCTTCGGTGGTGGATTCATTCCCTGGAACTGGTCCAGCGATGTCCTTTTCTCCCTTCAGTTCCCAAGGCAACAGTGACCATGGATGCCTCCCAGCTGGGTTGAGGGAAGGCACTGCTCAGGAAGGACAGTCCAAGGCATGTGGTCCCCATCTGAGACCAGTTTACATATCAACGTCATGGAGATGAGGGCAGTGCTTCTCATGTTGCAGGCTCTCCTTGCCCATCTTCTCTTAGGGACAATTGCTATCCAGACAACATGTCGGTGGTCTGGTACATCAACAAACAGGGGGGAACCAGATCTTATCCCCTTTGTCACAAAGCTATGAGAGTGTGGGAATGGGCAATCTCCACCGGCTGGTTTCTGGTGGCAATGCACATTCCGGGATGGCCCAGCATTCTTGCGGACAGGCTCAGTAGATCTATAGTGATGCCTTACAAGTGGTCTCTGAATTCTTCAGTAGCGGAACAGATCTTTCACAAGTCGGTGTCAGCCTTGCTGTGATCTTTTTGCATCTTGTGCCAACGTGAAATGCAGCAAGTTCTTTGCTCTGAATCCCCCTCAGGGAGAAGCCCCCAGAGATGCTCTGACTCATGCTTAGCCTACTGGTCTTCTGTATGTTTATCCTCCTCTACCCTTGATACTAAAGTTTCTTCAGAAAGCTCGCAGGCTGGGGAGTTTTGTGATCCTCCTTGCCCCATTCTGGCCTCGCCAAGTCTGGTTTCCCTCTCTGTGGTCTCATCTGTTGGCTCCACCATGGACGCTGGATCCAGTTCCAGATCTCATTTCTCACCCATCAGGGATTCCCCATCCAGACCTGGACAGTCTAAAGCTCACTGCTCGGTTTCTCCACTTCCCATGATTATCAAGACTCCCGGTTCATCTTCTCCTGTTAAAATAATTCTGGTGACGTCTCATAAATCTTCCACCAGGAAGGTATACTATAGCAAGTGGAAACGTTTTTCTATATGGGCTTCGCAGGGTGTATTGGATCCTTTTACTGCTCCAGTTTCTGCAGTGCTAGAATTCGTATCATGGATTTTTCTACAAGGCGCCAGTTCCTCTACAGTCAAAGTTCAGCTGGCTGCAATTTCTAATTATCATGTGGGGGAAAATAAGACTTCCTTAGCATCCTCTAAGCTTTGTTAGACTTTCCTTAAAGGTACCTTTCTTCTGAGACCCCCCCCGGTGAAGGATCCTATGCTTCCGTGGGATCTTACATTAGTGCTTCAGGCTTTAGTTTTGCCCCCCTTTGAACCTGCAACTTTGGTGGATTTGCAGTTTCTGTCATGGAAGACTGCATTCTTAGTTGACATTACTTCTGCCAGGAGAGTGTCAGAACACTATCGATCAAGGCCCCTTATATGATTTTTCATAAGGACAGAGTGTCTTTGCATACTAACCCATCCTTTCTTCCCACGATAGCATCAGAGGCAAACATTAACCAGATGATCAATCTCTTGGTCTTCTTTCCAATTTTTCAAAATATGTAGAATATAAATTGCATGTGTTGGATGTACATAGACAGATGTTCATCGTGTTTCACTGTTGCAGTCATTACATTTGGGTAATCTGCTGGCAGGTTGCCCTCAGTTGGACTGATTAACAAAGTCTTGGGTCTTGCGTCAGTTGCTGTCCCTTCTTCCATGATGTCAGGGGTATAAAACATGCAGCCGACGCCATTACATCAGTCTTTCTTGAGCGGTGCCCGAAGCAGAAGCAGTTCACAAGTGCCTGTCGGCCGACTCCTGAAATTTTCGTTTTCGAGTTTCAGAACCGAAGTCTTCAACTTAAAGCTAAGTACCCCGTTGGGGGAAACTTTTTCTTGCTCCTTACCAATGTCAGTAAAAGTTAATAATTGTATTACTTGTGGGAAGCAAATACCTCATAAGGATTTTCATTTGTACTGTATTCCTTGCCTAGGCCCTGACCACGACGTACCTTGCTGTCAGTTTTGTGCTTTATTTAATCAGCGCACTATCTGTCGTCGGTACATTTTTGCTTCAAAATATTTCGGTTCTCGGTTTAATTATCCAGAAATGTCATCGGTTAGCCATCCGACTACCGGAATACCAAAAAAACGCAAAGAAAAAGACAGACACAGGCCGTTGAAGTCCAAAGCCGCCGCTTCTCCTAAGCCATTCGCCAGTTCGGCAGTACTCAGTGAGGCGCTTTCACAGCCCCTGATACCCGCTACTTCTGATTCGCAGGCCTCTACTGAGACCCATTCGGAGTCCAGTATGCCGCGAGATGCTTCACATATGGAACCCATGGATGTCTCTACCTTGTATGGGTCCGGAGCTGCTGAGCAGGCACCGGCTTCTGAGGGTGTATTCAGGCCTACAGACTTGCATATTAAACCGACTACAACTTCAGTGCTAAGGCCTAAATCTCGATCTATGTCTAAAAAACTGGCGCCCAGGCCACATGTTCAGGCCCCTATGCCTAAAAAACAAATGATCAAAATGACTGAAGATTTAATTACTCTAATCAGGGGTAGTCAGCCTGCCCCCCCAAGAGGCCCAGGATTGAATTTGACTATGAATCTTTTGAACAGGACTCTGTTTCTTCTGGCTATTCTAATGATCTGGATTTGTCCATACCTACTTATGAGGACTCTGATGCAGAGGACTCCATTCCCTCTGTTTCTCCGCGTGAGGATTTCTCTTTTGGGGAAACTTTACATACCTTAAGGGAGCATTTCCACTGGGAAAGTTAAGATTTCTCTGAATCCAAAAAGAAGCTTAGGGATTTCCTTCTTCTTCCTCAGCATAGGCCTTTGGCTATACCCCCTGTACTAGATATTGTTGATGATGTGTTTTTGGAATCCAGTATGGCCCCTGATTCCTTGCCACCAGCCCCCAGCAAACCGGACAGGTACTACAGGGTTCCTGAGTCCCACAAATTCCTTTTCAAAAATCCTGTTTTGGACCCTGAAACCATTTCTCAGGGGCCCAAGGGCATTAAGGCTTCTACTGCTAAAAATCCTACCCCTTCTGATAGAGACTCCAGGGCGCTGGATAGATGGGGTAAAAAGGTTTATACTTCTGCAACCTTAGCAATCAGGGCTTTAAACTGTCAATTCCATATGCTAAAATATCAACAGCATATCATGGGACTGCTTAAATAGAAAATTATGTTGATTTCTGATTGTGTGGAGAATAGAGATTTGCAGGATTTATTGCATTCAGCTGAACAAGTTGGCAAACATACTTTGCAATGTGATTTTGTCTCCTTAGAGGCCTCTTGTAGGGCTGCTGTTACTGGGTCTGTGCTTAGAAGGCATGCTTGGTTAAGGAGTAATCTCTGCCTGATCATGTTAAAGCAAAACTTTTGGATGCTCCTTTACAGCAGGACCGCTTATTTGGCAATAAGGCTGAAGAAGTTCTAAAAAAGATGGAAGATAAAGCTAAATCTATGCAAACTGTGAAAGATTTCTTACAAGTGCAACCTCCTAGATTTAGTAGGCATTGGCCTACTAAGAACTGGTCCTTTCCAGCTCCTTCCAGAGCCACTACAGCCAAACCCAGACATTCCAAAACTACCAGGTTTCATTCCCAAGGGACTTTCAGAACTAAGCAATGGGGTGCTTCCACTTCCAAATCTGGAAACAGCAAGGCACCACCCTATGGTAAACAGTCTCAATGACTTCCCTTTGAAATTACCAAGCACTTACCTCTTAGCCGCCCCTTTGGGGGGAAAACTGGCTCTTCATTCAAGAAACTGGCAACTTATAACCCAGGACAAATGGATTTTAAGTATAGTGTCCCAGGGATACAGATTTCATTTCCACACGCTGCCAACTCCAAACGGGTGGCCAGACCTGCCCCCAAATCGGTGGGTAGAGGCTCAGAAACAAGTTCTTTCCCTCCTAAACATGGGAGCTATTCATCTAGTACAAGAAGAGTAAAAGGGACAAGGGTTCTATTCCAGACTTTTCCTGGTACCCAGAAAAGACAATCCATGGTGTCCAATTCTGGACCTGTCTACTCTAAACACCTTTCTGGACATTCCAAAATTCAAGATGCTGACTCTTCATCAGTTACTTCCTATGCTAGGCAAGGATGCCTGGTTGGCAAATCTTGACTTAAAAGAGGCTTACCTGCATATCCCAATCAGGGAATCTTGCAGAAGATTCCTACGCCTCAAAGCAGGCTGCATGAGTTATTAGTTCTCTGCACTGCCCTTTGGCTTGTCTACTGCGCCCAGGGTATTCCAAAGTGCCTGGCTCCAGTAATTGCTTTTTGCAGGCAAAGAAATATTTAAATATATCCATACCTGGACGATTGCCTAATTCAGGCAGAAAACCAGGCCATTCTTCTAAAACATCTGATATTTGTAACAAAACATCTAACCTGTCTGGGGTATACCATAAACGAAAAGAAATCTCAACTGGTACCCTCTCAAAAAATTACATTCCTGGGTGCAAGCTTGAATACAACTGCCCATATGGCTTTCCTTACGCCAGAAAAGCAAATTCATTTGGTGACTTACTTCAAACAGGCAGCCACAAAAACCCTGCTATCAGCAAGGCAAACACTGCAAGCCTTGGGGTTCATAGTCTCATGCATTCTTCTAATTCCATATGCAAGACTGCATATGAGGAAACTTCAGTGGTACTTAAAAAGTTTATGGAGTCAACATTGTCACAGCCTGGAAACAATGATTCCTATCATACCTTGCCTGCGCCTAGAGTTCCTATGGTGGGCAGAGGCTTGCCAACAAAACAAGGGACTGTCATTCACACCACCCCCTGCTGCCCAAACCATAACTGCAGATGCATCAGACTATGCATGGGGGACTCATCTGGTAGGGAAGTGCATTCAGGGCAAATGGAACCCAAATCAAATGCACCTTCATATCAATCAAAAGGAAATGCTAGCTGTACAGAATGCACTGACAGCCTTCAAGGACTACCTTCATCCAGGACAATTACTGATAAAGACGGACAACACCACGGTTATGTGGTACATAAACAAGCAGCAGGGTACACATCCCTATCCCTTCTGCAGACTAGCCATGACATTGTGGAACATGGTCCTGGGCTACCAAGTACAACTACAAGCTCAATTCCTGCCAGGAAAGCAGAATGTTCAGGCAGACAAACTAAGCAGAAATCTCATGGACCCTCATGAATGGAAACTGGAACCATGGATTTTCAACATGTTGACACGCAAATGGGGGAGCCCAGACATAGATCTTTTTGCCTCACCCCAGAACTACCAATTGGATAAAGTTTGCACAAGAATTCATTACAAAAAAGCCTGGAAAGTGGATGCTCTGTCCTTCAGCTGGAAAAACCTATCGGTCTATGGCTTTCCCCCTCTGCCTTTGCTCTCCAAAGTTCTACTAAAAGTCAAACAGGACAAACCAAAAATGATTTTGATTGCTCCAGACTGGCCTTGCCAACACTGGTACCCACTCCTGTGCAGTGTGTCACACATTTCTCCGTGGCACCTGCCTCATACACCTTCCTTACTGTCTCAGCAGGAAAGCCAAATTCTACACCTTCAGCTCCAAACGTTGAATCTTGCAGCTTGGCTAATCACTTAAATTCACCCTTAGCATCCCTCAGCAAACCTGTGATGGATGTCATTTTGGAGGCAAGAAGACCTAGTACTAGAAAATCTTATGCTGACAAATGGAAAAGATTCTGTGCCTGGAATCAATCTCAAGGGATGAGCACAGCAGTGCCCAATTTACCTCAGATTTTGCAATACTTAACTGAGATGCTTCATAAGGGCCTGTCTTTTCTTCCATAAAAATCTATGCCTTAGCCATTTCAACTCATTACAACACAGACCCCCCCCTCTTCTCTCATCCTCTTCTAAAGCAGTATCTCAGAGGGGCCAAAAACTTGAGACCACCCAGGAGAGCTCCAACCCCTGCCTGGGACCTTAACTTTTTTTTTGGAGAAACTCACTCTACCTCCTTTCAAGCCAGCTGCAACTGCAGACTTAAAATTTATTTCCTGGAAAACAGCCTTCCTTTTAGCAATCACTTCAGCTAGAAGGATATCTGAATTACAGGCCCTTATGGCACTGGAGCCTTTCACCATCTTTCATGCGGACAGGGTGTCACTCAGGACCAATCCATCATTCATGCCCAAGGTAGTATCCAGTGTGGCTCTTAATCAGTCCATTCATTTCCCAACTTTCTTTCCCAATCCACAGAACAAGGGAGAGCGGATTCTGCATTTATTGGATGTACACAGACAACTTGGATTCTACTTGGACAGGACTAAATCCCGAAGAAAATCTGAACAACTGCTGGTAGCAGTTGCTGCAGGGGCAGAGCAGAAGGCTATTTCAAAGCAAATCTTTTCTAAATGGATAAGCCATTGCATTCATTTCTGTTATAAGCACCATGTAAAACCTATCCCCCAGGGGATCAGATCTCATTCCACCAGGGCTGCATCTACTTCAGCAGCCTTTCTCAGAGGTGTTCCTACCAGGGATATTCTAGAAGCTGCTACCTGGAGTTCAGTTCATACTTTCACCAAGCATTATCACTTACCAATTTTCTCTAAATCCAGAGCTGGCTTTGCCACTGCTGTATTGCAGGGCCTTATAGCTGGTCCTAATGCTGTATAAATCCATCCTCCCAACCTTAGCTTTGGGAATCTACCCAAATGTAATGACTGCAACAGTGAAACACGATGAACATAGTACAGTTGTGTACACTTACCACAAATGTAGATGTTTGAGTGTATTCACTGTTGCAGTCCTGGTTACCCTCCTTCCAGCCCCGTTTTTCTTTTGCTATACCTCTTCTTTCTTTTATTTTGCTTAAAAGCCTTTTTGGTGTATTTGCTTTTGTTTGGAGGTATATTTTTGTGTTTCTTATTATATATAGATATATATATTTTGCTCCCCATTTGGGGGGGCACCTGACATCTGCGGCAAGAAAAACTGATGTAATGGCATCGGCTGCATGTTTTATATCCCTGACAACCTGACGTCATGGAAGAAGGGACTGCAACCGACGCAGGACCAAAGACTTTGTTAATCAGACTGACTGAGGGCAACCTGCCAGCAGATTACCCAAATGTAATGACTGCAACAGTGAATACACTCGAACATCTATATTTATGGTAAGTGTACACAACTGAATTTTACGTTTCTATTTGCACAGGACAAAAGCTTTTCGTAAAACTGACCAACTTTTCATTTCTTATTCCAAACCCTTTTTAGGGAAACCAGTATCCAAAGTTACTATTGCCCATTGGATTTCTCAGTGTATTATCCGGATGTATTCTATCAGGGGGATTTCCCCGCCAGGTCAGGTAAAAACACATTTTACCAGATCTATGGCTACTTCAGCGGCTTTTTGGTCCAGAGTCTCACTGGATGATATTTGTTCTGCAGCTACTTGGGTCTCATCTCATACCTTCATCTCACATTATAAATTGGACATCGTATCCAGGAACAGGGCATCCTTTGGCTTTGCCGTGCTCTGGAATATCCTTCCATGAGGGCCTCCCAGATGTATAGTAGCTGGGGACTCTGTCCCACAGGTTGAAGAACAAATGACAACTAATTCAGATAAAGAAGTTATGTACTCACCATAACATTCCATCTGAGTAGTTGCTCTTCATTTGTCTTCAACCATCCTCCCCTTCCCCTGGCCTTGTCTGAACTGTTGTGGACCATATATCTAAAGATGTTGGACACCCTCTGGATGTCTTTGTTCTGTTCTTTACTCAGAAAACTTTTTTCTGGTACTGACAAGGTCCTGTTTGGGTTAGGTGTGAGTAATGGATTGAGCAGCAAACTCAGTCTGAAGGGAGGAAGGACACATTATGGGTAAGGGGAGGAGCTTTGAGCTCGGATCAGATGTTGGATATGTGGCCAAGTCAGATACGATAAGGATCCGTAACCCACAGGTTGAAGACAAATGAAGAACAACTACTCAGATGGAACGTTATGGTGAGTACATAACTTATTTTTTCAAGACTTGTCCCAACCCTGTAGAATAAACTTCCCCTGGGTTAAAGAACACTGAAACTATTGCTGACTTCAAAACCAAACTGTCTGATCAACTCCACTTCTGCTTCCAACCCTGCTTTTGTCTAGCATTATAGTGAATCTTTGCACAATATTTTGGATGATCTGCCATGTTACTGTTTATTTTTGTTGTGCTGCTGTTTCTTCTTTGTACTTTTATCTTTGCATTTACTAAAATGTACTAAGCAATATGTAATCAACTTTTCTGTGAAACGTGTCTTTGGACCAGTCCACCTACCCAGTTATCAAACAGAAATAAGTGAGTGAATAAATAGTGTTGGATGTTTCCCTTCTGAAAGTCTTTCTGTTAGAACGATGACCTTCATTAAGTGGGCTGCTGCCCAGTTCAAATTGTCTTCAACAACTTTCCAGGTTATATGTCACCCAGTATCCTCATGGCACCATATACCTGGCTGCACACAAAGTTTCAACATTACATCCAAAATCTGTGGGATCAAATATCAGTTCAACTGGACTGTCTTTTTCACATCCCAAATTTGATTGTGGAACTTAAGTGCTAGTTATTGATGGTATAGCCCTGTCTGGGAAAATATTTTCTCCCTTCTCAGCCAGAAGCTCCTGTAACAACAAATGCCTCAAATTCTAGCTAAGGAACTCAGTTTTTAGTATCTGTCTTTTTACAGGGAATGCAGTCTCCTAAGCAAGTAAGGATGCATATCTCCCAAAAATGTCTGCAGTTTTGGTGCTTAAAGTATTCAAACACAGTTTTTCTTCAGTAGTATTTCAATTTTATACCAACTCAACAATCATATGGTTCCTAAGCAAACTGGCACAAAAGTAGTCCTGGCTTTGTAGATTGGGCATGTAGGTTGGAGATCTGACATTGTCTGTAAACCTCTGGTAGCAGGCAGTTCACCTGCCAAGCACGGACAGTTTGCTGGCAGACTTCTTAAGCTAGATGACTTGGCTAGATCATGAATGACAGATAAATCCACACATCTTCATGGAAGCAGCTAAAATGTGAGGACACTTGGCCAAGGTTATATCTATTACTCAGGTCTTATGCAGCATAACAGAATGCCCATTTCAAATCTTGGGAATGCAGCCTCTTGACTGAATTTCCACTAATTCTCAAGTGTTTCTACAAAAAACAAGGAAAAAATGTTCTTAATACTGATAGTACCATTTTAGCCCAGTCAGCTATGATATTCTCATGTCAAGGAGACAGACTTGACTTACATGCAACTTTCTGTAAGAGAAAGGGTACCTTCTCTTTTAAAAACTCTGTCTTGCAGCCTGGGTGATGGAAATTTTAGTCCAGATGGAGTTTTATTTCTTTTACAGGTCTTTCGGGTCCTTCGAAAAGCAAGAAAATACATGAGAAAATGTTATTCTGTGACCATCATAATTATGTACTATACCACTTCAAGAACAAGTCTTAATGATCCAAGACTGACTTTCTGAACTTTCTTTATAATGGTCTCTCTAGATTAGCAGTTTAAGGCTCACTCTTCATGCTTGTTGGCATGTATGACTGTCTTAAAATTTGACATTGTCCTCTAGGCTGTTAATTTTTAACTCTTAACTGTATGAAAAGAGCCTTTGTACTTTCATGTGATTTGAATTTTGCATATAAAACTCTGTAAATTATCATTTTGTACTGGGGCACACAATTGCTGACTCAGAGAAGAAAATCTTTTTATCTGCTACTTCAACTAGGAGGCTTTCAAAGATGCACGCAATAAACCTTCCAAATTGTCCATAAAAGTAGATTGGCACTGTTAAAAAGCCAATAAACGACTTTTCCCAGATAGTCTTGAAAATTAAAACTCAGTAAAAAAATAAATAAAATAAAAAGGATGCAGCTGTCTTGTTAATAACATAATGAAGAAAAAGCTGCATACTTTTTGTTTGTAGTGTTTTTTTTTATTTTGTTTTTATTAGATTGGCACTGCTAATTAAGTTTTGCATGTTAGGTATTGATGTGAACAAAAATATTTTCTGATTCCCTCTGTCTGATATTGCAAGAACCAAAACATTCTACTCCCCTCCATGTGTCCACATTCCTAGTATTCAGTGGAACAGATTTCGATAATATGGACTCCAGAAGACAACTGTTTGCTGATATTGACAGAACTAAAACAAATTTCAAAAATGTAATTGACTTTTTTTTTGTAAATATCGGGTTATCCTTGTGTGAAAACAAGTTGTATATCCAACTGGATATCTTTGTACACTGAATTCAGTTGTGATTCCTAAGACAAACTTATTCAAAGTACTATCAGAGTAAATTCCACTATTGCAAAAAATAGTTTTTAGTGTCTTTTTCAAAGGAGTAAATTTTGTAAATGTTGTAGCCAATTTCAAATTTTACATCGGTCCTTAGTTCATACTTAAAAAAACACTACAAATGAAATATAGTCTCAAAAGTTATAGATGGCTTGGTACAGGGGGGTGTCCATGATATGCTTAGTTTAGACTTTAACCAGAATTTGGATGTTTATCATGGAATGCTACCCGTTTGGTATTGTGAAGATGGGGGTCACTGAAGCATTGTAATGCAGTTGTCTGCAATGCACAGCGTAAAAGCAGAATGACTGAAATTTCCTTGTTTCCATCCCTTTATGCCTTTTCCAAGGTCTTTGTTTCATTTAGTATAGAGAAAAGTTGCCTTAGTAAAAAAGGTTTATTTCCATATAGGTTATATTGCAATCAAACAAATAATCTTGTGTCTTGCCAGTAAGAATAAAAGCACCTGCAAGAGAAAAAACATCCCTGAAAATGAGAACATCTGATAGCCTCCTGTATCACTGTTGCAGTATTCCTCACCTTAGGGATCTCCTACCAAGGACAGCCCAGTGCCCGGCCAGTATACCAAAGCCTTTAGATCTTGTATGCACAGTACATTATATGTATGCTGCCCGCACAGGACATAGGGCATAAAGGTGATGTATAGGCACTTGGGTGCTTCCCACAATCACACCTCCTGTAGTATTTGTAAAGTGTTTGTGCCTATGATTCATAGAAGGAAGTTGTCTTCCCTGGTCATCTATCTTGAGAACCAGTGGCTTATAGTTAGCCCAGGGTAATGTGGCGGAATCAGTTAACCTCCTAGGTACTACCATTAAGCAAGAAGAAGACCAATAAATCTTTGCTGGATTCTTTGGCTGTTCAGCTGCCGATGGATGTCTCTACAAACGGGTGATATCTGTGTACGCCATCTGGTGTTGACTTTGGATTTCTCTGCCATAACTCGGTCGGAGGCCGGCATGGATCCTTCTTTTCACACCCTCTGACACCTTGCAGATGTTTGTTCTGAAAGTCAAGGGTGAGCCACAGTTGGTTATCTTGAAGGGCCCTAGAGGGATTCTGCAGTTTCTGGTCAGGGAATAGGTTCTGGGTACTTGTATTGAATCTTGTCAGGGTTCAGAAACTCCAGTGTTTGTTAGGGTTGCCATCCCTACCAAGAAAAAACAGAAGACTAAACATACTTCTGTGCACCTTAAGGATCCTCAAGGGGAATGGTGGGAGTTTACGTAGGGCCTATTTGATGCTTTAATGTCCCTGAAGCTTCCCCAATGTGTTTCTGTGCCTACTCCAACTTGGACTTCAACTCCTTCTAAAAGGCCTAGGGAGCCTGATTCCTCAGATGAAGATTCAGAGTCTAATGATGAGTCCTTGTCTTACTCTTTCCAGATGCTTTCACCTTTGGCTTATGGTTCTGATAAAGAGGAATCCATTAGCCCTGAGTCTCCTTTGGGGAAGCTGTCTTTTGGGGACACAGTAACCAGAATGATGGAATACTTTAAGTGGGATGCTTCTCAAGTATCTGATATCCAGAAAAGGTATAATGAGCTGCTTCAGGTGGACAATCCTAAACCTTCTGCAAAATCTCCTGTGTTGGCTGCTTTGTTGGACACCTTTATAGCTGCTTCTAAGTCTCCTGATTCTCAGCCTTCTGCTTCAAAGAAACCTGGCAGGTTCTGTAGGGTACCCGAGGATTGACAATTCTTATTTAAGTGTCCTTCTGCTGACCCTGCTGTGGTGTCAGTCTCCTCTGACAAGCCTTCTAAACTTTTGCACTCTTTCAAGCTTTGGCCTTCAGATAAGGATAGTAGGACAATGGAGAGAACTGGCAAGAAGGTTTATACTGCTTCTGCTTTGGCCTTTCAAGCCATTAGACCCACATGACCAGATATGCTCTGGCCCTGATTGCCCAGGCTTGTCAGATTTTCTGACCTCCCTGATTCTGAAGCAAAATCTACTGTTCTGTCTATTTAAGGTTCTACCTGTCAGGTGGCTTATCATTCTGTTAAGTGTAGCTATTATGCTGCTTATGCATCTTCCAGAGCTGCTGCCTTTGGGTCAGTCTTGAGGCATTATTCTTGGCTTTGCCTGCAGTCTTTACCTGAAGACATTAAGGCCAAGTTGTTGGATGTTCCTTTAGATAATACGCATCTCTTTGGGGCTGCTGCCTTTGATATGTTTAAGTCTCTTCAGCAAAAAGCTAACTTTACAGGATTTTAAACATATTTTTGTATTCTCTATCCCCAAGTTCCAGGGGAACTATCCTACTAGGGCTGCTTTTGTTCGTAAGCAGCCTTTTCAGGCACCAAAGGCAGGAAGGGTGGTAAGCGAGCTCCTCCTGCTAAGTCTTCTCAGGCTTCTGAGGCTCAGAAGCCTACTTTATCTGACAAGCCTGTTTCTCTTTGACATCTTGCCCCCCACCCCACTCCTTGGCCAGGTTCTCTTGTTCCTTCATCTCTCCCTCTGTCTTCCAAACTGGCATCTCATCACCTCAGATTCTTAGGTTTTCTCTATCATCCACCAGGGTTACTTCGTGATGTGGAAGCCTGTCTCTCCTTTTTCAGGGATTCCCCAACCTCCTCTGGAACAACTGCCTCATTTTGTGGAGGTTGTTGGGTCCCTTTTGGACCAGGAACTATTCAACCTGGCCCTCCTTGACAAATAGGAAAGGGATTTTACTCCAGGATGTTCATGGGCCCTTGAAAGGAGGGCACTTGGAGACCTATTCTGGACCTCTCCTTGCTCAACACTTTTCTCAAGATTCCTTTTTATTTGGATACTTGTTTCTTCAGATCCTGTTTTTTTCTTATTTTACCCAAGGCTTTTCTGATGTCCTTGGATCTGAAGGATGCTTACCTTCATATTCCTATTCACCCTCTTTTCAGGAAGTGTTTATGTTTCTTCCTCTCATTTTCAGTTCACTGCTTTGCCCTTTGGTCTCTCTGCTGCACCAGTAGTATTTACAAAATGCCAAACTCCTTTGATTTTCTTGTGCAGGCTTCAAGGCATTCAGACTTTTCCCTATCTAGATGGCCTGCTGCTTCAAGCACCTTCTTCCAGTCATCTGCTACAGGATCTGGAGTTCACCATATCTGTCCTCCAAAGTCTGGGGTTCAATGTCAACTTTCAATAGTCTGTCCTGATTTCCTCTCAGGCCAATGTGTATCTGGGGTGCAAGATTCAGGCAGTGCTAATGTTGGCTTCTTTTCCACCTCCAGAAGTTCTGTCCCTTGACAGTTTTATTTCATCCTCCTCTTTCTCTGCCTGCTATTCCAGCCAGAGAGTTTCTTCAAGCCATGGGATTCATGACCTCTTCTATTTGAATGCTTTTTCCTGCCAGACTGCACACGAGGAAGCATCAGGGGTACCTCAGGTCAGTTTGGCTGCATCTGTCCCACCCTCTGGATTCCAGTGTACTTGTCCTTCCTTGGTCAAGTGGTGGATTCAGCAACTTTCCCTCAACCCAGGACTGCCCTTTCAGCCTCAAGTTCCTTCTCAAGAACTATTTACCAACACTTTAGACATGGGCTTCCTGTGGTCAACTGAAAGTTCAGGATCTTTGGCTCCCCCACCAGAGGTCAGACCATATCAACATCAAAGAGATGAGAACTCTGAATCTGACCCTTCAGGCTTTTTACTCCATATTGTCCTCTAAAGGTTTACATGGACAACTCAACAGTGATGTGGTATGTCAACAAACAAGGGGGCATAAAGTCATCTTCCCTACAGGATAGCTCTTCGGGCCTGGGATCTGACTCTCAGTTATTAACCCTTCAGGCAGTGTATATTCCCTTAGAGCACAGTCTAGTGGCAGACACCTTGAGCAGGTCCAAAACACAGGCTTACAAATGGATACTTCACAGAAATGTGTTTTTGGACATAGTCCATCAGTGGGATATTCCTCAGGTAGATCTTTTTGCCTCCCCTCTGAACAGACAACTCCTTCATTTCTGTTCCAGAGTGCAATACCATCTGGCTTGGAAGACAGACACTCTTTCTTTTCCTTATAAGTGGATGTTTCTCGATGCCTTCTTTCCCCTTACTCCTGCATGAGTCCTGCAAAAGATTCAGTTGGACTCCCAGAAAATCTTGTTAGTGACTACATTTTGGCCAAAACAGAACTGGTTCCTCCTCTTAATACATCTGGCCAGGGGCATTCATGACAAGGTACCTCACTAGTTAGAAATCCTCACACAGGACAAGGGGTCATTAATCCATATTCACCAGTCTCTAACTGACACTGTGGGTGTTAGGGTTTTGATCCATTTTAGGCACGTCTTTTCTGAGGACATGCTCAGGGTATTACAGGAGGCAAGAAAACCAGCAACCAGAACATCTTGTATGTCCACGTGAAAGAAGTTTTCTGTCTGATACCATGGTCGTAACTAAGATCCTTTTTCAATGGGGGCCCGTCAGGTTCTCTCCTGTTTGTGTGAGTTGCTTCAGTCTGGCTTGGCCTTTTGTTCTGTAAATAGTCAGATATTTCTGTCTGTCTGCCCTTGAATATTCCTTTGGCTTCATGGTTTGAGGTCAAGCAGTTTTTCAAAGATGCCCTGCATCCTAGGGCCCCAAGGAAGCCTGTTCCTCCCCCTTGGGGCCTTAATTTTGTTTTAGACAAATTGACCCAGGCTCCTTTTGAGCCTGCAGTTTCAACTTCTCTCTCAGGACCATGTATATCTGGGTTGCAGGATTCAGACAGTGCCATTGTTGGCCTGTTGTCCGCCGTCAAAGGTTTTGTTCTTGACAGTTTTCTTTCTGTGCTTGCCTTTCCAGACAGAGTTTCTTCAGGCCCTAGGATTCATGTCCTCTACTATCCCAATGCTCCCTCTTTGCCAGACTGCATATACTGAAACTTCAGTGGTACCTTAAGTCAGCTTGGCTTCAGCATTGCCACCCTCTACATTTCAGAGTGCCTGTCTTTCCTTGTCTAAAGAGGAAATTCGAGTGGTGGATTGAGCAACATACTCTCAAACCAGGCCTGCCCTCTCAGCCTCCATTTCCTTTTCAAGAACTGCTCACCAACGATTCAGACATGGGGTGTTGGGGCTTCCTGTGGTCACCTGAAAGTTCAGGGTCTCTGACCTCCCCATCAGAAGTCACACCATATCAACATCGAAGAGATGAGCGCTCTGTTCTGGCCCTTCAGGCTTTTCACCCCATTCTCTCTCCAGGCCCTCTAATGGTTTACATAGACAACCCCACAGTGATGTGGTATGTCAACAAGCAGGAGGAGCATGAAGTCTTACCTTCTTTACAGACTGGCTGTTCAGGCCTGGGATCTGTCTATCAGTTAGCTAACCCTTCAGGCAGTGTATTTTCCTTCAGAGCACAGTGTAGTGGCAGAATCTTTGAACAGATCCAAAACACAGGCTCATGAATGGATGCATCTGATGTTGTTAATCTTCATTCATTCATTACTGATGGGTATCGGTTCCATCCTCAAAACCGAGTCAGCCATTATAACAAGCTCACACCAGCCAAAAATCTCTCAAGCTAAGCTTACCCGTAGTGCCCATCTCTCTTTCACCTCAGATCTCGTTTGCCGCATATAGTATCAAGATGAGTCAGGCCAGCTCTCAAGCTAAGTGACTTAAAATTTATACTTCATTTGAAATTTTTTTCTCTGCTTTTGTGAATTTTCTATTTTATTAGTAGTCATTTAGATAAGCTGCGGTGGTGCAGCGGTAGCATTGTTGCCTCACAGCAAGAGGTTCTCCCGTTCGATTCTCAGCTGGAGCACCTTCTGTGTGGAGTCTGCATGTCCTCCCCACGGTTGAGTGGCGTTTGAAAGACATGCGTAGAATGGGCGTGCCTTTGCTGAAGGTTGGGCATCGAGCTGGCACCTCGGCACCCATAAAAAATCTACTGCCAATCATTAGCGGACCGGAGTTCTGCTATGGCGACCCCTAACCGGGAAAAGCCAAAAGAAGAACAACATTAGTAGTCGTTTAGAGTTTGCTACCCTTGCTTCCTGTTTGAGTGCTTCTTTCTGATTCTTTACCAAGATTTTGGTATTCTTCATTCCACTTCTGGTAACAGGCCTTCCTTACCTCCATGGTAAATTTTAATTCCATTGCTGGTATCCCCCCCCCCCTTTTCTTTCTTTGTCGGTTTACCCATTGGGTACTTCTTATTTATCATTGTTGGTAATCAAAACAAAAAAAAAAAAAATCACTCCTTCTTTTTCTTGACTGTGTGTGTGTGTGTGTGTGTGTGTGTGTGTGTGTGTGTGTGTGTGTGTGTGTGTGTGTGTGTGTGTGTGTGTGTGTGTGTGTGTTTGTGTGTTTGCTTTGTATAATGTTATTTGACAAGCCTTTTCCTTATTATTGACAATGGGTGACAAAAAGGGGACAGGAGGCTTTAAGCAATGTGATTAGTATAGCAGGAATATGCTGAATTCTGATGGACATTTATCCTGTGTTTATTGTCTCAGAGTACCAAATCGAAAAATTCAACCCCCATACGATTTATGTAAGAGCTTTAGCACCTGCACCTTGACAGAAAGGAAAAATAAACTAATACTCAAAGGTCTCCTAAAACTCCTTTCTTGGAGGCTATATCTGAAGCAGAGGACTCAACCCCTGCTAAAAAGGAACATAAAAAGAGGAGTCAATCTGTAACCTTCCTGTCCACATACTAGTGACTCTAAATCTGTTAAATCTCCCATGAAATTGATGGCAAAGCATCCTAAATTGACTCCTGCAATCTCGGCACCAGGGCCTCAAACCTCTTTTATGATACCGTCCTCGGCAGCAGGGCCTCAAACATCTACTACAGTGTCGCTCATGATTATAGAACCACCCAAAACTTCAACTCCTACATTACCAACTTCTGCTACAGTACCGATGCCCCTGTCAGCACCAGAAATAGTCTCCCCAATTCAGGTCACTACCCCCCTCCTACACCAACTTGCTGGTCCGTTGACCATGGTGCTGAAGGGCGAAATATTACCTCAGACATGATACTCCCCGTCGACAGACCCCTTTTTTGAACAACAGTGCAGTTCTTTTCTAGAAAGCCCTGATTCTCTGTCGGGGATGTCAACCTGCTCCTCCAGGAGCCTTTCAGAATTCAACGTAGTGAGACTAGTGGATCAGCTCCTGGTGGCCAGAGGAATTCCAGGTCATTCTAAATCCTCCCTCACACCCAGAGCCGAGGAATTTTCTCCACAGATTCCAACATATATTCCTCCTTCAACCTCCTTGGAGGTATCGGAATCCTCAACGCTGATGCCTATCCTGGTACCAGCTTCTTTGGTTCCATTGGTAGAGGTTACCATGGCTGTGGAGTCTACACTATGGTCCTCAACTCACTCAGAGCCGAGCTATCCTTGGGATAGTGACTGGTCTGTCAGCACCGTGATCCCTAGTATGGGGCCTATTTTTTCTCTGGCGCCATCTACTATGGTTCCAGTTGTCTTGACGACATTGAGTCCTCTCATGGCTCCTTCCCTGGGCGTGGGCTCATCGGAGCGGGGTGTGACCCCAGTCCTGAGGTTGTCTTTCTCCACTTTCTCCGTTCTGGGCTCCCATCCCTCTCTGGGTGGACCTGCTTTCCAGGTGATGGAGAGGGCACTTGCCTCTGCAGGCTCGCAGCTGGTTCCTTCTGCGCCGGATTGCCACAGATATATAAAATGTGTATATATATATATATATATATATATATATATATATATATATATATATATATATATATATATATATATATATATATATATTATGTGTGTGTGTGTGTGTGTGTGTGTGTATATGTATATATATGTATATATATATATATATATATATATATATATATATATATAAAAAATGTCCTCTGAACCGCAGCTGACAGCCCATTACTTTGGGACATCGAGCATGGGAACCTCAAGATACGCTTCCACAAGTTCCCACTTTTCGGAGTCTTCTTCAGATGCCCTCACTGAGGATGTACCCCGTAAGAGATCTTGCAAGAGGAAGCACGTGGAGTCCCCCAAAGAATCCCTTACAGAAGATACAGACTACAATGAAAGGGAAAGGTCCCCATGGTCACCCCCTGAGGATGTCTCCTTTGGAGACATACTAGACATTTTAAAGCAGTGTGGAGACTGGAAGCCCACCAACCCTTCCTCTGAGGAGTCTGTATTCTTGCAGGCTTTCTGTGCTCGACTCTCTGTGTTGTTGATCTTCATTCATTACATCCCACCCACCATCCCCCTCTGAAAAAACTGGAGATTCAGATTTGGTCCTACCTCATGATATGGAATTTGATCAGATAAAGCCTCCGCTTTCTCCCTTTTTTTCTTATGGGCAAACTTGATCTGAGGTGATAGAGGGAGGGGCACTATAGGTAATCTTAGCTCAAGAGTTTTTGGCTGGCGTGAGCTTGTTATAACATCTGACTCGGTTCCAAGGACGGAACCAATACCCATCAGTAATGAATGAATGAAGATCAACAGTGGAACATTGTAGTAAGAACATAACTTCTTTTTCACAGAGACATGTTTTGGGGCATAGTTCATCAGTGGAGTATTCCTTAGGTAGATCTTTTTGCCTCCCCTATGAACAGTCAGCTCAACCTTTTCTGTTTCACAGTGCCATGCCATCTGGCATGGAAGACAGACGCCCTTTCTTTTCCTTGAAAAAGGATGTTTGTCTATGCTTTCCCTTCTGTTCCCCTGCTTCCAAGAGTCCTGCAACAGATTTAGCTGGACTCCCCAAAAATCTTGCTAGTAACTCCATTTTGGCCAAGACAGCACTGTTTCCCCTCTTAATGCATCTGGCCAGGGGCAATCACTACAAGTTACATCACCAGTTGGACCTCTTCACACAGAACAAGGGGTCACTCTTTCATCTTCACTTGTCTAGTGTTCAACTGACACTGTGAGTGATGGGGTTTGATCTCTTTTAGATACTTTTCTGAAGACGTGCTCATGGTTTTACAGGAGGCAAGAAAAACAGCAACCAAAAAGTCTTATATGTCCAAAAGGAAAATATTTTCTGTCTGGTGCTTTGCTCATAGCCAGGACCCTTTTTCACTGGAGGTCCCACTCGTTCTATGTTATTTGTGAGTTGCTGCAGTCTTCCTTGGCCTGTTCTTCTGTAAAGGCCCATTTGTCAGCTATTTCTCCCTATCTGTCCTTCAATCCTCCTTTGGCCTCTGGTTTTGAGGTCAAACAGTTTATTAAATGCATCCTGCATCTTTGGCCCCCAAGGAAGCCTATTTCTTCTCCTTGAGACCTTAATTTTGTTTTGGAAAAAATTGACTCAGGCTCTTTTTGAGCCTGCAGCTTCAGCTTCTCTGCAACACTGTACCTGGAAAACTGTCTTGTTGCTTGTTCTTACTTCTGCTTGCAGGGTTTCTGAACGTCAGGCCCCAATAGCCATTCCACCTTTTTTGTTTTTTTCACAGAGATGGTGTGTCTTTTTACTAATCCTGCTTTTATGTCCAGGATTGTTAATGAGTTATCCTTAAAGGAAGTTCAACTGTCTAATTTTTCCTTCTCCTCAGTCTGCTAATGAGAGGGTCCAGCATATCTTGTATTTGCACAGACAGCTCAGGTATTATTTGGATAAAACTAAGACCATTCATAAGTCTGACCAGCTTTTTGTTTCTTTTCATCCCAGGACTTTGGATTTAGCTGTTTCCAAGCAAACAATCTCTTCCTGAATATCTAAGGTCATTTCCTTTTGTTGTTCTTTTCATGGCAAGTGTCTGTTTACCTCAGAGCTCATTCCACTAGGGCTGTTTCCTCTTCTGGTGATTTCTTCAAAGGTTTGGGCATCAATTCCATCCATGAAGCTGCTACTTGGTCCTCAGTGCATATGTCTACTAAGCAAATAAACTGGATGTGGTGTCAAAGGGCCAAAGCAGGTTTTGCTATGGCCATCCTGCTGTATGGGTTTGTTGAGGGCTCTTCCCAGCCTTCCACCTCCCACTCCTTTTCTTGGCTTTTGTACCCTCCCTAAGGTCCACAGTATTGCAACAGTGATATAGAAGGACAAGGTACAGTTGTGTAAAATCTTAACATAATAATAGATGTCCTTCTCTTCACTGTAGCAGTATTCAGTCCCTCCCTCTGTCCCCCCTTTTCTTTTGAGCTTTGATTTGGTTACTCTCCTGGCTGAAGGTCCCCCTTTTCCATCTGCATTTTCACCCATTGGATGTGCATAGCCTGCTTTTGTCCTATAGAGGCTGTTCTCCACTGGGGCAATTCAATTCCGGGTACCTGTGTCCTTATGTCATCTTATAGGTTCATAGGTAGGTACTAGGCTATTGGCTGTAGGGCCCATACAAGCCTAGCCAAAAAGGTACCCTGGCTTTCGCCACCCAAGAAAATTATTTTCATGTGCCTTTGTCGAGCAGAGCCACAGAAGTGATCCCTGGGGTGAATTTCCTATTTCCCATCCAGTTATCAAGATTTGTCTTGAAGAGTGCTAATGAAGAGCTTTGTTTGATATAGATAGGTAGTTTGTTCCAGACTATGGGAAGTCTGTGGGACAGGAATCTATCCCTCTAGCATGTTCTGTTTATTGTGTTGACAAGGTTTAGGTTCCTAGAGCGTGTATCTTGGAAGGATTGGGATTTGTTTAAGTGGAGCATGTCCAACAGCTCTGGGTTTGACATAGCTTTGTATGTTAGGAAGAGATCGCCTCTGAGTAGGCGATATGCGACGGAGTAAAGCTGGAGTTTTTTGAGACAGTCTGTGTAGGGCATCTGTATGAGGCCTGTAATACTCTTTGTGAGGTATTTCTGTGGCCCTTCCAGTTGTTGTAGATGTCTTGTGAGGTACATACCAAAAGGGGCATTGTACTCAATAATGGGTCTAATGAGTGCCGAGTAGAGGGAAACAATGACCTCTTTTCCCTGGAAGAGAAACCTTTTGTAATGAGGAGTGCCACATAGAAGGATTTCCTGACTAATGTGGCGATGTGATTGTCAAAGGAGAGACTGCTGTCCACCTGTGTCCCAAGGTCTCTTATCATACTTTCGGTGTTAAGTAGAGTACAGCCTATGCTGTAGTTCATGGGTACAGAGTTTTTACCAAAGGGGATGACAATGCACTTTTTGGCATTGAACTTGAGGCCATGGCTTTGACACCAGGCATCTGTCTCACTGAGGCCCTTTTGTAGTATGTCCACATCATTAGGAGTTTCGATTATGGCTCCTAGTTTGCAGTCATCTGCGAATTTTGTTAGCCAAAGACCTTCTGTGTTAGCCTGTACTTCAGAGAAGTAGATACCAAACAGGAGAGGACCCAGGACTGAAACTATGGTACTCCACTTGTCACTGGTCTGAAGTCAGATTTGGAGTCTGCTACTTTCACAGTGTGGGTTATGTCAGTGAGCCAGTTGGAAACCCATCTTGTGACATAGGGATTTATACCTAGTTTAGTGAGTTTATCTATAATTCCAGAGTGGGGGATGGTGTTGAAATCCTTGGCGAGATCTAGATAGGCTGGGTGAACCACATTACCCTCATCTACGGTGACTGCTTCAATGAAGTCTAGCAGGTTTAGGAGACATGATCTGCCTTTTACAAACCCGAACTGGGTGGGGTCCAGAGTTTGTAGATTACCAGTGTCTTTGTTTATAAGTTCCATGATGATACGTTCCATGGCCTTGCAGACCAGGCTCATCAGACTAATGGGTCAGTAGTTCCCGGTGTCCGTGCTGACTCCCCCTTTGTGGAGTGGGATAACCGTCGTCGTGCGCCATTCAGTGGGCACAAAGCCTGAGGTGAGGCTATGATTGAACATGATACTTAGGTGGGGTGCCAGTTCATTCTGTAGTTCTTGTAGAACGCAGCCTGGGATGTTGTCAGGTCCCACAGATGCTGTGTTCTTGGCTTTGGAGAGTGTGTCTTTTACCTGTGCAGCTGTGATTACAGGAACTGTGCATTCTTCCGGTATAGAGATGGGCCCTTTAGGGGGTGAGAGGGGAGTAATGTTAGCACTGAACCTATCTGCCAGGATGTTGGCAATATCTGTTGGTTCTGTATATTTAGTGCCATTGTGCTGTAACTCAGAGCAGATCTGAGTGTTGCCATTGAGATTCTTGACATAGTTATAGAATGCTTTGTGGTTGCCCTTAGAATCACTGGCGATTTTGTTTTCGTAACTAGCTGTGGAGGATTTTATGAGGAATCTCAGCTTCTTACTGAGGCTGACCAGGGAGTTTCTCCAATCATGGGATTTTTACTCTTTTTTGCAACAGTTTCTTTCTTCTGTTGTAGAGTTTGTTTATGGCAGAGGACCACCAGATTGGCTTCCTTTTTTGGAGGACAGCATTTTGGTTCTGTTATGGATAGCACGATCCATGCACTTGTGTAAGTTCTTATAAAGTGCATTTGTGTAGGATTCAGCAGTTGTATCTCTATTGTCCATCTGCATGGGTGTCGTGAAGTTTGCCACTTCTGTCTTAAGAAGCGTGAAGTTGGCTTTGGAGAAATTTTTTATGGTGGATTCCCTAATGGGGGTGTGGATGTCTAGGGTGATTAGCTTGTGGTTGGATCTGACCAATGAGGAATTGACCTCTGGTGTGGAACACCGGTCGCCCATGTTGGTAATGACCAGGTCCAGGATATTGCTGCCCTTGGTGGGGGTGTGGATACGTTGATCCAATGCGTTGAAATTTATGAATTCCTGAAAACGAGCAAAAAAGCTGGTACATGAGTAGTTTCCCCAGTTAATGGTTGGGTAGTTGAAATTGCCCATTATTAGGGTGTTGAGTTGTACCCTACATCTTTATGCTCTATGTCCTGTACAGAGAGCATACTTGTGATATACTGTGCATACCACATCTAAAGGCTTTGGTATACTGGCCAGACAATGGACTGTCCTTGGCAGGAGATCCCTAAGGTAAAGAATACTGCAACAGTGAAGAGTAGGACATTTACTGTTATGGTCAGATATTACATTACTGTACTTTCTTAATAATTAAAGGCAACTGTTACTGCTTTTGGTGATCACACCTCCATGATTATCCAGAAAGTGAAATAAATAATGGCCACAGTAATGTATTTTAGTTGTTGCTGCTGTTATTTACACTCTCTCTACCCCAATCAGTGTAATGGCAACAGTACTGTTTTTTCATTTGCTGTTGCCATTCACTGTCATACTTTCCACCCTAAGTGCTGTAATGACAACAGTAATATATTTCAGTTTGCTACTGTCATTTACTGCCATTCCCCTAATTCACTTCCTTTAAATACAGCAGTTATTTATTTCCATGTACTGTTCTTATTCACAAGACCCCACTCTGATCACTGTGATGGCAACAGTATTGAATTTAATTTGCTGCTGTCATTTACTTTCATGCTCCCCACCCAATTCAGTATAGTGGCAATAGTTATGCATTTCATTTCATTTGGTACTGTTATTCCTACACCTCACCATGATTATTATAATGACAACAGTAGTGTATTTCAATTTGCTGTTATCATTCACACACCCTATCATGTTCATTATCATGGCAAAAGTTGTCATTCACAAACTCTCACCCAGATCACTATAATGGTAAGAATGATGTATTTCAGTTTGCTGCTACCACATACCCACCTTCATCCTTATAATGTTAACTATAATATACTTCAGTTTGATGCTGTCACTTACAGCCATGCACACTCCTCCCAGCTGTTTTAATTATAACAAAAAATAAAAAAATACGTGCCTGTCACAATAACAGAGCACACTTTGACTAGCTATGTTTGGTCACTGTGTGAGAGGGAGGAATTCAGTGTTGTACTGCCTTAGTAATTTACTGATTCTTTGATTATCCATTCTTCCTAATATCCATGCTGATTGGGATAAAGTGAATAAATGGGAAATGAATGAAAGAGTGAAATCCTTACTTTACTGCATTGCACACTTCATCAGCTTAAATTAAAACACTGAACTCCTTTCATCACTTAATCTTATCAATGGGCAGTTCATTGTAATGGGCTTTGGTGCTCAAAAATTGTCCTGAACTTAACCACTAGGTGACTTGTATCCAAGTATATACAGTAATTAGTCCTGGTGACATGCTAAGGTGTGAGGTCAATGAATACTTGACATTTGTGTTAGATTCATGTTCCACCACCAAGACCGTACAAGGATTGTATGGTGAATCAGTCTTTTTTCCAGAAAAGGTCCCAGTGTAGCCATGTTAACAAAGTTTGATGACTACAGCCTTATAGCCTTGTATCATCAGTGTACCACATCCAGGACAGTAGTGGTAGTAGATTAACCTTTGCCTGGAACAAGTCCTAATTGCAAGTGTACATAGTACATTAGTTCTGTTTTGGCACTATACATCTGTGTCACCTTTTTAGAAGTTTGTTTGTACAAGGTTGTACTATTTGGCTAACTGATATGGACAGATTTACTGCATCTTCTGTGCCATACATGTTCCTCGTGGGTTATTTAATGTTAATTTTCAGCTCATTCTTTTAGCACATATGGTTTCAGATTCTGATTTGAACACATTCACTGGAGCTTTATTGTCTTTGCAAATGTTAAAGGTGCAACCAGCCACAGCTCACAAGCTGAAACTACTGATGTAAAGTTTTTTAGCAGTATAGTATAATCTCAGAATGACCTTTATGTCCACCCAGTACTAAGACAACAGAGCCACTTAAATCATCTGCTATTATATTTAATATCTCACATAGCTGCACTTTCATCCCCTTACCATTTGTATTATAAGTCTAATAAGTTCTAAATGCATATATAATAAGATAATTATAGAGGTTCTTTTATAATTGTTTTTATTATTCCTTTTCTTTATTTTAATTATTTTAGGCCTGGATGCAGTATGCCTGAAATTTGGGATGTTGAAGATCCTAAACATGCTGGCAGAACACCATTGTGCACCAAGCTTTCTAAAGAAACAAGGCCTCATTTCATCACAGTATTTGAAAATGATGTCTACAAAGTTCTGAAGATTGTGCAACATGGACATACATGATAAGAAAGTGTTTGATGGACTTAATTGAGCTTTTACAGCTGGTTTACAGCTGCTTTTTGTAGCAGCAACTTTTTGGTAATGTTATGTGTATGGCTACAGAAGTATTAAGCTTTTTATTTACGAACAGAAGTATCAGACTGCCTATTACCAAAGCTCCATTTTCTTTTTTATTGATTATTCATGAGAGGTCAAACACTTTTTATATTAAATAGACTAGTGTTTATGAAAAAAGTGAAATTATCAGTCAAATTATGGGTCATTTTTCAGGGAAAGAAAACAGGAATGTACTTTAAATTTTAAAATATATAAGTGATATACCAGTTCTGCAACTGTAAATTGGAAGAAATGTAAAACCCCCTTTAATACAGTCTTTTTTTTTTTTTGAAAAATTGTTAATAGATTTGAAGCGAGAACAGACTCAAGGATGTGAATTTTTCATGAATTGCAGTATTCATCCTAGAGTTCAGCATTACATCTAATAACATTTTCATTTCTTTCAGCATAGTGCTTTGAAACAGTAGAAACATTGTAGTGAACCAAACCGTAATGTTAATCTTTTATTTTAGCACTTACTAACACTCTGGGATATAGGATCCAAGGCTCCTCCAAGACAAAATAACCATGAAGAAGTGATCAGTAGAGATTTATTTTCACTGATTTTTTCATAGAGCCATAGTCTAAATGTCTTAACTGTCAATGTGGCTTTCTCAGTGCAGTTCTGCTTTGTACACTCATAGAGTCATAGATTGTTACTAGGCTTTGTAAGCCTAGCCAAGTTTTGCCAAAAGAATATTGATGTCCTGTATCTGAATAGGACATTGACAGCCAGGCATTTATAAGTTACCTCTGTCCATATGTTACGTGGGTGGCTGACCGGGTATAAATTTTTTATTCTCTGTCCACTGGTCTAGGTTGTAGTTAAACTGGGTAATCGACAAACTCAGCTTCACATGGTTAGGAAGCCTGTTCCATAGAAGGGGCAGTCTCTGGGACACATATCTGGCTCTCAAACATGTTCTAAGTCCCGACAAAATTCAGGTCCCTAGACTTTGTATTTCTCTTTGACTTATGAATATGTAGGGGATGCATAAGTGTGGGGTTTGCAGATGCCTTGTAAGCCAAACATAGATCACCCCTCACCAATCTGTAAGGCACTGAGTAGAGGGAAAGGGCTTTAAGGCACTCTGCATAAGGCAGGTTTGTTACACCTTGTATTCTTTTTGTAATGAACCGCTGAGGTCACTCTAGTTGCTGCATGTGCTTGGTCAGGTACATACCAATGGGAGCATTGTACTCTATGATTGGTCTCGTAAGGGCAGAGTACAGTGAGATAATGACCTCTTTGGACCTAGATGCCATGCCCTTACTTATAAGTTGAGCAACATAAAAAGATTTCCTCACCACTGTGGCCACATGGCTACTGTCTATGTGCATACCCAGATCCCTGACCACTGGATTGACTCTTAGATACGTATTATCAACATGGTAATTAGCCGGGTTGGTTGACTTCCCAAATGGTACCATTTTGCATCTCTTTGCACTGAGTTTAAGAGCATGGCTTTAGCACCATTTGTTAGTTCAGTGATAGACCTTCTTGAAGAATGCTAGTGTCTGCAGGGGAGTTCATGATAACCCCCAGCTTGCAATCATATCTGCAAACTTAGTCAGCCATAAACCTTCAGCATTTGCTTCCATTTCAAAGAAATAGATGCCAAAAAGGAGCCAGCCCAGTACGGAACCCTGAGGAACTCTGCTATTAACTGGCCTCATGGTGGAGACCTCACCTGTTTTGACCTCCTGGGTCCTATCAGTGAGCCAGCTGGCTATCCAGTGGGTGATAAAAAGGGTTATATGTAAATTAGTGAGCTTGTCTATAAAGCCTGAGCAGGGTATTTTATCAGAAGCCTTGGCCAGGTCGAGGTAAGTTGTGTGCAGAGTCTTACCTTCATCCAGTGCTTGAAATACTTGATAGAATGTAGATTGGAATAACTCACTGAGAGCATGTCTTTTAGAATCTGGTCACTAAGCACTCCAAAGATTTTTTTTAAAGATTTGTCCTAAAACAGATTTGCATTGACTGTGGTTTTGTTGTTTAGCATTACTACTGACATTGACAAGCATTTCTGAAATATTTGAGCCTGTTGTGATGGCCATTTATTTATTTATTTCTTCCAGAAGAGAAATTCAGCTTTTACAGATAACAGGCGACTTGCACATTATTCCCACATAAAGTATTTCATTTACCTATACATGAAGTGCTTTATTTCTTTAATCATGTATTATACTTCGCCATTTTTACTTTTTTGTACCATAAGCAGCACTAATTGCTTCCTGAAGACTGTATTTTCATTTATTATTTTTTTAGCTTACATTTGTTGACTGAGTTAGTCCTACTAATATAGCTTATTTTCAGGGGAGATCCAATGTGATATTTTAGTGACCAGGGAAATTTTAGTCAGAGCACAGGAGAAAGCCACCTACTTTTTCCAGTAAATACCATGAGATTTTTTTACATCCACCTGATATGCCACCATCTCAGGCAGAAAGGACTTTGATTTAATGATTCATCTGAAGAGCATCACAAACAGCAGTATAGCCCCCCTTATACTACACTATATTTTCAGTATTAGAAAATTAGTCAAAACATCTACTGTGGGAATAGAACCCCTCAGTGTTTTGACCTTACAGTATCAAAAGTGTATGTGATACCTGTTAAGCCACTGACACTGACTTTAGTTAAAATGCCTGCAGAATTCTGCAAGTTTTTTCCTTGACAAAAGTACATTTCCAAACCAGTATTCAAAGCAGCATTTCACAAGCCATAAGCACTACAGAGAAATATACATTTGCTCATGGGAACTCAGCTTTGAGATATTGCTTTCAAAACACCAAAAACTTGGTCTTGATTTCTTATTTCATTTTGAATATATAAAAAATATTTTGCTGCAAGCAGCAAAAATTTTTCCACACAAATTGTATTTCACTGTCCTTACCTGCAAGACCTACAGTTTCAGAAACAAAGCTTTTCTTCCAGTTGTTAAATTCTTGGTGATTCTGTACATGTCACCTCTAAACACCATTTTGTACATTTACAAATTTATGGGTATTTTCTTTAAGAAATCAGCCGCCTTCAAGTTACTTAGAAGAAAACAAAGGGAACACATTTTGTTATCTGCATGTTTTGGATAAAAAAGCTCTGACTCGCATTGTGTTATGAAACTAATTTCTGTGAACCATTTTACTGACAAACCTTTCCATTTTGGTGGACAGCTCTGACAGAGCTACTACTTCAAGTCTCTTTTGTATACTATTGTCGAACCTAGAAAGAACCTATATTCCTACATAGTGGCATTCCATTAGTCTTGGTTTTTATGTTTCTTCCTCAGGATGGCTTCTTGATTTGGTGACTATCCAGTGGCCGGACAGAGATATCTTCAGTTTGCTTTTCATTTTTCCCCAGACACTGACAGCTGAGACATTGAGGTTTTTTTTTTTTGATGCACTGCTTGTACTAGTTACATTGGTGATATGAATATTTTTGAAAATGTCTCGAAACATATTCTTTTAAATAGTGTACTAACTGCATGCATAACATTTCTCCCAGATATTTATCTTCTCTTTGTTGTATTTTATCCCAGTGTTTGGTCCCTGCTGTTTGTTAGTAGTGCAGTTTCACCATTAAGTGTCATCTGATTTACAGACTATAAGTATTACTGTTGGCCTGAAAGGTATTGATTCTGTCACTTCTTTCTAGAATTGTACGGGAGCTCTGGATTTACAGACTTTTGCAGCTTGATTTCCAGATTAGCCTCAGACTAAGCCCACTGTTGCTGCTGCTGATGTGATGAATGGCCATTTGAGTGACAGAGGGATTAAAACTTGGGGTGAAAATCACTGAAGTGCAGCAAAGCCAATAGAACATCTAAGTCCCATCAGTTAGACATGTCCAGAGTTGGGGACAAGGAGAAGAAATAAGGCAGTATCATAAGCTGAAAAAACCTTAGTGTAACAAAAAAAGAAGCCAACAAGCTTCTTCAGCTCTCCCACATAATTAATCCTTTGATTGTATCAGGTACTGTCATTGTCTTCCCTTCCATCCTTTCCTGCCTGGAAGTAACTTGATAAAGTGCTAATCAGAGACAACCACCTTCTGCTTGAAAATACTCTAGAAACCCTCTTTTAACTTCAGTGTGTAACAGTAGCTACAGTTTCTTAGTGTGTCTTGTACTGACCAACGGTAACTGACAATGACCTTAACCTCTGTATGCCAGTGGTTTCCACAAAATTATCAGGTGTGCTGAATGTCACACATGATTCTTGTTGCATACATTATGGAAAACAAGAGGTGTGCTGTTTTTCAACAGGTCCAGCAATTAAGAGCAGTGCTCGTTCATTCACTGCATACCCTGCTTTGGTTTTAGCCCTTTGCACTCAGTTTCAGGTTATTACCAGGATTCGATTTTGCCTGGTGCAAGTGCATTTCCTCACAGAAAAGATCAGTGCTCACACTTTGAAATGTAAGCTTCTGATGATGGCTTTACTCATCTTTCAGTTGCTTTACACCAGCATATATATGTATATATCAGTTGGCCTACTAACATCTCACCTAATTGTGATCTCTAACACCAGTTGGTAATGTAATCCATATTGGGCCATGTATCTTGCTGTTTCTTTATCTGTCATTATTCAACTTCCAGTCCCAAACAGAAGTATTGCTAGTCCTCCTTCTCTGGTCTGATGTAGTGGTAAAGGTCAGGTATAATAGGGCAAGCAACATCTGTAACCCAAACCATTCCTTTTTGGTTGGAGAAAAGATATCCTTCATCTATGGATTTAAACTTATCCAACAAGAAATCTTTTTCTTTGCATGATGCTTATTGCACATTTGCATTCAGATGATTGTAGGATTAGACCAAAAAGCCTTACAGCAAATGCTCCTGCTGCTTTATCTGAGAATTAACAGTATTTCACCACATACCCCCGCAGACGAGTAAACCTTTAACCTGTCGTAGCCCACATTTACATGGTCCATATATTAGTTCCCACTAAACTTTATTTTTAAAAATCTCCAGAGAAATTTGAAACACTTTCTGACTTTGAGGACATCACCAGGTTATAGTATCTCATGAATACAAACTGCACCATCTCCCTGCTTTTGATTCACTTATACTTTTGAGCCATTGATGAAGCAAGGAAACCAGCAGACACGTGGTTTGCAAAGTAATTAGCATGCCTAGCTTTGGCTTACATAATCTGTAAATTAATTTAAGACATGGGTTTTGGATATTTTTCCCTGTATTTGCATTCTTTTTCAGTTGGGCATTCTGGGCTTCTTGAAGGTTTAGAGAGATGGGGGGGGGGGGGGGGGGGATACCAGGCAGTCTTTCTTTGTCTATTTTACCTTCATTGGCATTTTCTTCAAGATTTTCAAAATAAAAGCAGTGATTAGGCCTGTGATAGCAATACTTCAGAGTAGAAACTTCAGTTCCATGGACAATATTGGTTACCCTCATTCAACTACATAAAGGAAGCAACTAGAAGTACAACTTTCATTATGTTTTTGCATCCTGTGGATATGACAGGAATCATTATAGACAACATGGATCCTAATAATAGACGGTAGCAGTCATCCAGTGAGCTGCTGTAGGACTCAATCAGTCATCTGTTTAACACTTCCTCTGCAGAAAAACCAGGGTACTTCTGAAGATTCAGAAGGAATCCCCCAAACTCTTCAGTGATTTGTTTGTGTGTGCGTATGAGGGGGATCGTTCTTTTACATCTTGATTTAGACTGCCATTTTATGCCTTGAAGACTATAACAAGTAATAACCAGATTCTTAACTGGAGTTCCTAGGAGCACATCTGTGCAAATTCACAGACCAGATCCTTTAAATGAAGACTACTTTAGTTGTCTGAACTTAAGAGCAGTCATTTATATTCTGGAAGGTAGCCTGCTCCCTTAACCACCACTGTTACAGTAAATTAGTCTTTTGTGTGGTTCCTCAGCACAGGAAGAGACTATGTTGTTCTCACATTATAGGGAAATACTTTGAATGTAGTATTGTATTTTGGGCTGCTCTACCTCATTAGTAATGGCCCACATCCCAAACATGGAAAATTGCCAAACAAAATGCCTTAAGTTCACTTCTGTACCTAAATGAAATAATCATCCAGATCTAAAAAGTATATTGTCCTGTTATATTTAGCACTGATCAGACCCATTTTAGAATACAGTGCCCACTTTCAGATGTACACCAGATATGGCAAACAATTGGAAAGACCCCAGAGGATGTCTTTTCTTATTACTGTTGCAGTATTCTTTACTGTTGGGATACCCTGCTGAGGATAGCCTAATGTCTGGCCAGTATAACAAACCCTTTACACATTCCAGACATCGTATATCAGATGTATTTTCCTACATGCAAGGTGTAAGGTGCATATGTGATGTATCGATGCCTAATCCTCAGAACTTCTTTTCCACCCATCCGAACGTTACTTCTGAATGTGGTCTGTTTGCTGTTCACTGAGCTGGTTCATCTAACAAGCCTTCTAAGGATAAGTGCCCCATCAGGGTTCCTTCCCTTCCTTTTACCTCCTTGCATTTTGTTTTCATGTCATCCAGGAAGGGAAAATGTGAGTGTAGGAGGCAGATTCCTCATAAAGCTAGACATGAGAAGTGCCTTTATTGTTTTGGTGATATGCACCACCATACTCAAGTGTGATATTTGTCAGGCATTTGTTCTTAAGACACTCCATAGCTGTCTGTCACCCCTGTCTACTTATTTGGAAAACCAGCATCGGAAGTTATTGATTCAGAGTACCATGGTCGAATCTACCTGCCCTGGAGTTCAGCTGCCACTTAAGAAAAAAAGCTAGAAAAAGCACAAACTGAACCTTCTGCTGTCTGGCCACCACCAGACATCTCCCTTGGGTTGGATGATTATACTCACTTTCCTCACTTGTCTAGAGGAAAGTAGTTTTTTATTCAGGCATGTCCAAGGGTCAGCTCCCAGCGTTCTCTCCTGTTTACCTAATGAATCTGGGCATCTTGAGGCAATGTAGCAATTGCCTCATGCACACAGACAAGCCTCTCCTCCTATCACCCAACACCACAACCTGTGAGAGATGCACTTATCCAGCCAAACTGGAGGTAAAGCTCTCTCCAACCAAGACTGAACTTGACAGTCAAGAGGAGAAGGTAAACACTTGCACCACTCCACACTCATCACATAGTCCCACTAAACCTACACCATCAAAATCCACACATAGAACACAAAAACATTTGCAGAGGCTCTCAGTAATAATCTGCTCAAGCAACAGAGACCTCCAAAGCAGAAACACAAGCAACCTCCAACCCCCAACACAACCCAAATGACACATAGCCCACAGACTCAGTCTGCCAATAAACCACAGCCCATAAGGCAAACCAAAGTACCCAACACATTAGTCATAGGTGACTCTATATTCAGCCACACTGATGTCCCACTCACCAGGCTAAACAAGGAGAAGGTTACTGTCAGCTGCCTGTTGGGTGTCAGGATCCACCACATAATCCACGCACTCAGGTCACTCCACAAGTACAAATATGACTCTGTCATTGTCCATGTTGGTGTGAACGACCTGAGATGTACCTCCCTGGACTACATGAAAAGAGACATGGAAGAGCTCTCTGATCTTGTAGCCCAGGCTGGTATGACCCTAGCCCTGAGTCGCATCCTGCCATGCCCAGAATGATACTGCAGTACAAGAACAAAATGATTGACTTCAACAATTGTCTAACCTTCTGGTGTCATTCTAAGGGGATCCAGTATCTGTCTGCCTGGGGCAACATGATCGACAGACCACGATGCTTTGCCAGAGATGGCCTGCACCTGTCACCCCTGGGATTCCAGATACTGGCTAAGGCTCTTGGCACCCCTATAGTGCCTTTTTTAGGAAAGGTTCAAATGACAAATTCACCACCGTAACAGGAACAGGCAAGCAAAAACTGAGGATAATGCTACTCAATGCTAGAAGTCTAAATCTCAAAATGCACTCATGTGAGACATTCCTGGAGAACATCGATATCTGTGCAGTGACTGAGACCTGGTTCAAGGCTCTAGAGAGCACCCCTGCATTACCAAGCTATAACTCATACCACACTTTTCGGCTATCTAACCTGGACCAGAACACCAAAGGCTGAGTTGCATCCACATTCATTAAGGATATCCACACCTCCAGGCATGTTGTGCAGCATAATGCATCCGAAGTTATACAAGTGCAATTAACTCTGGGAAAAACTGCAATCCAAATTGTACCTTGCTACAGATCCCCCACCATGCCCCAGGATTCCCACTCCCCTTTTGTTGATATACTGGAAAATATTATGGTTCAACCAAACACCCTAATAATGGGCGATTTCAACTACCCCACCATTAACTGGGAAAATTACTCATGTACCAACTCCTTTGCTCAACGCTTTCTGGAATTCATAAATTCCAATGCCCTGGATCAACTTGTGTACACCCCACCAGAGGCAACAATATTCTAGACCTAGTCATTACCAACATGAGTGACTGGTGTTCCACACCTGAAATCAACTCCTCGTTGGTCAGATCCGACTATAAGCTAATCACCCTAGATATCTGCATCCCACCCCCACCCACCATTAAGGAAACCATGGTAAAAAAATTCTCCAAAGCCAACTTTATGCTTCTTAAGACAGAAGTGGCAAACTTCATGACACCCATGCAGATGGATAATGCAGTTACGATTGCTGAATCCTGCACAAATGCACTCTATAAGTACTTACACGAGTGCATGGATCGTGCTATCCGAAACAGAACCAAGATGCTATCCTCCAAAAAAAGGAAGCCAATCTGGTGGTCCCCAGGAAGCCAATCTGGTGGTCCCCTGCCATAAACAAACTCTACAACAGAAGAAAGAAACTGTTGCAAAAGAGAGTAAAATCCCATGAGTGGAGGAGCTCCCTGGTCAGCCTCAGTAAGAAGCTGAGATCCCTTATAAGATCCTCCAAAGCTAGCTATGAAAACAAAATCGCCACTGATTCTAAGGGCAACCACAAAGCATTCTATAGCTATGTCAAGAATCTCAATGGCAACACCCAGATCTGCTCTGAGTTACAGCACAACGACACAAAAATTACAAACCAAATGATATTGCCAACATCCTGGCAGAAAGGTTCAGTGCTAACTTTACCCCCCTCTCATCCCCTAAAAGGCCCATATCTATACAGGAAGAATGCAGAGTCCCTGTAATCACATCTATGCAGGTAAAAGCTGCACTCTCTAAAACCAAAAACACAGCATCCATGGGACCAGACAATATCCCATGCTGCATTTTACATGAACTTCAGAACGAACTGGCTCCCCACCTAAGCACCATATTCAATCATAGTCTCACGTTAGGCTTTGTGCCCACTGAATGGCACACAGCAATAGTTATCCCCCTCCACAAAGGGGGAGCCACCACTGATCCTGGGAACTATCGCCCTATTAGCCTGACGAGCCTGGTCTGCAAGGCCATGGAACGTATTGTCATGGAACTCATAAACAAAGACATCAGCATCCTCCAACTCTGGACCCCACCCAGATGTTCATCGTGTTACACTGCTGCAGTCATTACACTTGGGTTATCCTGCCGTCAGGCGGTTCCCCAGTCAGCCTGAGTTCCAAAGTTTTGGTCCGTCGTCGGTTGCTGTCGCCTCCTCCCTGATGCAGCCGACGCCATTTTCTTCAGTCTTTCTTGCTGCGCAGCGCATGAAGCAAAAGCTGTTCGCAAGTGCCGGTCGGCCGACTCCTGAGATTTTCATTCTGAATCCAGAACCGAAGTCTTCTACAAAGCTAAGTACCCCGTTGGGGAAACTTTTTCTTGCCTCAGACCGATGTCAGTAAAAGTTAATAACTGTATTTCTTGTGGGAAGCAAATACCTCATAAAGATTTCCATTCTTATTGTATCCCATGCCTAGGCCCAGACCACGACGTCACTGGTTGTCGGTTTTGTGCTAGGTTTAACAAGTGCACTATTAAACGTCTGTTTGATTTTGCCTGACATTATTTTGGCAAAAAATTCAGTTACACCATGCCGTCGGAACTTCAGATGACCGGAATACATAAAAAGTGCAAAGACAAGGATAGGCATCCAAGGCCCAAAACTGACGACGAAGCCTCTTCTAGGCCAGTCGTCGATTCTCCGATTTTCAGCGAGGCACCTTCGCAGTCCCTGATGACTGCTTCTGTAGAACCACAGACCGCCTCTGACTCCCACATGGAGATGGCTGGGCCTTCGGACGCACAAGATTTTCAGTCTACCAAAACTAAACCTTCAGAGGGATCCGGAGTAGCTGAACAACCCGCAGCTTCAGAGGGTGTTTTCAGACCTACTCAGTTAAGCATTAAACCTTCTGCTAAGTCTAAACCTCCTTTAAAAACAAAGAAACAAATACAGCATTCTCCAGGACAGGCCTCCATGCCTAAGAAACAAATGCTCAAAATGGCCAAAGACCTAATCACTCTGATCAGGGGGTCCCATCCCCTCCTGATAAAAGGCCTAGACAGGATGCAGACTATGACTCATCCGACCAGGTGTCCATCTCTTCAGATTCATCCTCAGACCTAGGATATTCCTTATCCCCTTATGAGGATTCTGATGCTGAGGAATCAATTCCATCAGCCTCTCCACCTGAGGACTACTCCTTTGGGGAAACCTTACATACCATGAGGGAGCATTTCCATTGGGAAGGCCAGGATTACTCAGAATCCAAGAAAAGGCTCAGAGACTTCCTTTTATTACCTCAACACAGACCCCTTGCTATTCCGCCAGTGTTAGATATTGTGGATGATGTGTATACTGAATCCAGCTTAAATCCTGATTCTTTACCTCCAGCCCCAGTTAAGCCTGACAGATACTACAGAGTCCCTGACTCACACAAATTTCTTTATAAAAGCCCTGTTGCTGACCCTGAAACTATTTCTCAGGGACCCAAAGGGGTTAAGGCCTCATCAGCAAAGAATCCAGTCCCCTCTGACAGAGATTCCAGAGCATTAGACAGATGGGGGAAGAAAGTATATACGTCTGCAACTTTAGCAATGAGGGCCTTAAATTGCCAGTTTCACATGCTAAAATATCAGCAATTTTTGATGTCTCAGTTGAAACAAATAATGCTTCCAGATTCAGACCCTCCTAATTTTAAGGAAATGCAGGATTTATTGCATGCAGCTGAACAAGTGGGAAAACATACTTTGCAATGTGGTTTTGATTCTTTAGAGGCCTCTTGCAGAGCAGCAGTTACAGGTTCTGTCATTAGAAGACATGCTTGGTTAAAAGAACATGCGTTACCAGATCATGTTAAAGTAAAACTATTGGATGCATCTTTGCAGTAGGATGTGTTATTTGGAGTTAAGGCAGAAGAGATATTAAAGAAAATGGAGGATAAGGCAAAATATATGCAAACGGTGAAGGATTTCTTACAGGTTCATCCTCCTCGATTTAGCAGAAATTGGCCAACAAAGAATTGGTCCTTTCCACTTACAGACAGACCTTAAAGGGGCAGATACAGATGTCCAAGAGGCAGGGGTCAACCACAAGGTCCTTACAGGCCTCGACAATGGGGTGCATCAGGCCAGAAAGAAGGGGAAGACAGGCCCCAACCATGTAAGTAACAGCCCCAATGACTTCCCACTGCAGCTGCCAAACAGCTCTCTCTTGGCAGCCCCCTTAGGAGGAAAACTGGCACTTTTCTATTACAATTGGCATATAATCACCAAAGACAAATGGGTTCTCAACATTGTATCTCAAGGTTACAGGTTCCACTTTCACACTCTGCCAAGGTTAAAAGGAATCCCAAATCTGCCACAAAATCAATGGGCAGAGGCTCAAAAACAAATAACAGCACTCATGGACATGAGAGCTATTCAAAAGGTACCACCACAGGAGCAAGGACAAGGATTTTACTCAAGACTCTTTCTGGTTCCCAGAAAGGACAAAGCCTGGAGGCCCATTCTGGATGTTTCTACTCTAAACACTTACCTGGATGTTCCAAAATTCAAAATGTTGACACTACAGCAGCTTCTTCCCATGCTGGGCAAGAAAGCTTGGCTCGTAACCTTGGACCTCAAGGAGGCATATCTGCATTTCCCTATCAGACAAAACTGCAGAAGATACCTCAGATTCATAGCTGGTTCAAAGCACTATCAATTGTCTGCACTGCCTGTTGGCTTATCGACTGCGCCCAGGATCTTCACAAAGTGCCTGGCACCAGTAATTGCATTTTGCAGACAGAAAGGAATTCAAATTTATCCGTACCTGGACGACTGCCTGATTCAAGCAGAGTGCAAGGGCATTCTTCTAAAGCATCTGGTGTTTGTAAAAAAAGTTATTAAGTTACCTAGGGTACACAGTAAATGAAAAGAAATCAAAACTAGTGCCGTCACAAGAGATAATATTCCTAGTGCCAGCTTGAATACAATGGCCCAGATGGCTTATCTCACGCCAGACAAGCAAGAACAACTGACTCAATGTTTTCAGTTGATGGCAACAAGAACCCAACTCCCTGCAAGAAAAATTCTGCAGGCCTTGGGTTACATGGCATCTTGCATTCTACTAATTCCATATGCCAGACTGCATATGAGGAAACTACAATGGTACCTAAAGAGTGTCTGGTCACAACACTGTCAATGTTTAGAAACAGTTATACCACTAATTCCTTGCCTTCAACAGGAGTTTCGATGGTGGGCTCAAGCTTGTCACCTCAACAAGGGACAGCCTTTTACTCAACCCACAGCCAGGCAAACACTGACAGCAGATGCATCGGATTACGCCTGGGGAGCACACACGGCAGGAAAATGTATTCGGGGCAAGTGGCCCGCAGAACAAAGGCATCTTCACATCAATCAGAAAGAGATGCTAGCTGTACAAAATGCCCTTATAGCCTTCAAGGACCTGCTGCATCCAGGTCAACTACTACTAAAGGCAGACAACACCACAGTTATGTGGTACATAAACAAGCAAGGGGGCACTCACTCTTATCCCCTCTGCAGACAAGCCATGACCTTGTGGAACACAGCTCTAAACTATCAAGTTCATCTGCAAGCACAATTCCTGCCAGGAGAGAAAAACACACTGGCAGATGACTTAAGCAGAAACATCATGGTTCCCCACGAATGGGAATTGAATCCACAAATATTCAGAATGATAACACAGAAATGGTGGAGCCTGGACATAGATCTGTTTGCATCCCCAATGAACTGCCAGCTACAGAAATTCTGCACAAGGACTTACCATCCACAAGCATGGAAAGTGGATGCTCTCTTCTTCAGCTGGAGAAACCTACAAGTATATGCTTTCCCACCACTACCTCTCCTTCCAAAGGTACTCATAAAAGCCAGCATTGGTACCCAATCGAACTTAGCACAAGGACCACCCTGGATTTTGCCTCAAATCCCACATCTGCTGACTTAGCACAACAATCAGATACTTCACAGCCAGCTAAAGACTTTAAACCTAGCTGCATGGAAGATTCTTTAGTCAAGCAAGCAATGCCTCTCTCCAAAGCTGTTATGGATGTCATTCTGGAGGGAAGTCTTCTTCCCACCAAGCCATAACAAGTTTGGCATAGCTATTGGCACAAGCCATGCCCATAGCTACACCCAACCTTTGAACATAAATTTGGTCACAGATTACAAAAACATTGTTCTGCAATACTAGTTCAAGCAAATGACAGATCAAAAAAATGTGGTCATTCGAACAATGACTATTTTTCAATAAATAAAAACAAACATGTTCTATACCCTTCAGGTTGGAAATAACAGTAAATAGGATATAAACGTCCATAGTCACTAAAATATAATTGCTTAAATCAGAGTCACGCACAGAATCAAATGTTTGTAATAAATGTTATGTGCCTTTCAAAACAGTAGCTGCTGACTGAACAACTGGTTTCAACTGACGTTCAATAAAAATAGATAAAGGTTCAGTTAGCCAACTATGAACTGCTACAGTAGGTATCATAGGTGGCTTATAAAGACATTTATGAATTTTAGGTAACCCTTGTATAATTGGTAGCCTAGGTATTTCAACTTTAAAATATTCATATAACTGATAATGTATAACTCTACACATCAAGAAGTTGTATAAGTCATCATGCACCTTCAATACTATTCTGTTAACATCATTTGACAGGATCTTTAAATATGAAAAATCGTCAGATAATTCAAGTATACTGCTAACATAAAATGAAGTATCAAGAACTACAACTGTGCCTCCATTATTGGCTGGTCTAATTTGAATACTTGCTTCACTCTTCAATTCATTAAGTGACTCTTGTTCTTCTGAAGTCATATTAAGGAGCACTTTATGATAGCGAGTGTTTTGTGCTGCTAATAGATCATTCTCACAAAGCTTTAAAAACAGTTCAAGGCTTGTGTTTAAGGTTGGATTAAAAACACTAAGTTTCTTAAAAAACATACGCCAAAAGAATCCGTATTAGCCCTAGGATATATAGTCTTTAACATAATGTTCCTGGCAAACAGTCTTAAATTAATCATAACATCACTGAAACTATAGGAGCATGTAGGTATAAAAGACATTCTTTTATTTAACAAATTTACCTGCGACTGCGAATGAGTAAAAGATGAAACATTAATAATCAATGTATCAGACTTTAGATCAGTTCCTTGTTTTTCACAATGGAGCACTTCTTTCTGGAGATATTTTCCTCTTTTTCCTTCTATGCTCATCGAGAGCTGTCTCACTGGCCTGATCAGCTGCTTCATTGCCAGCAGTAAAAATGAAAAAGGGGGAGTGTCGGGGCAGAAGCTGCTTCATTCCTTGGGACAAGCTTGACTCATATTAGATCGTAGATGCGTGAATAATGCTTTAGATAAACATGTTAGTGTCTGCCCCACACATATTTTTTTCTTTTTTGGTTTTACAGGTTGTTAATAATAACTCTGATGGGGGGAGCTAATACTACTGATTTAGTAGAGAAGGCAGAATTAAAATGGATTGTTACACTGTGTACACACAGAGCCCCAGGGTTGAATGCTAATTTACCTTTAAAACCTGTACTTAGAACATGGAAAATGGATCAAGTCTAATGTTTGCCATATATTTGAACTGAGTTTTAATTGTTTTTATGTTGTGGTCTGAAGAAGTGCATTTAATGCTTGAAAGCACTTACCTACTTTTATCCTGCAGTCTGTCTTGTTTATAAGACTAAGATAGTTTTATTGGCTGTGGATGGTCGGTTCTTTTTATTATTATCAATTTCTTAACCTACCTGAACACAAACTATGCACCATACCTCCTGTTCTGCAGGTGATGGATGATGTTTTTCAGGACTTCTCTTTAAAACCAGACTCCCTGCCTCCTCCTCCTAGAAAACCAGACAGGTTTTATAGGGTGCTGGATTCACTCAAACATTTTCAAGAACACTGTAACAGACTCTGAGGTCTGGCCCTAAGGGAGCAAAAGCCAGCTCTTCCAAAAACTCCTTGCCAACAGATAAAGAAAGAAGGGTCTTAGATTTGGCAAAAAGATTTACACATCTGCTACCCTCGCTGTGAGGGCCATGAATTGCCAGTTAAACATGGTTAAATGCCAAGAAACTATTCTGGATCAGATGAAGCAGAAATTGATGGGCATAGAGAACAAGAGTATCTCTAAAGAGTTATTGGACTTTGTAATTCCTGTTCTCAGGTAGCAAAACACTTCCTGCACTGTGGCTATGATTCTGTGGAAGCTTCCAGTAGGGCTGCCGCTACAGGCTGTGTCATCATAAATCATGCTTGGCTGAAGGAGCAGTCCCTTCCAGAGCATGTCATATCCAACCTCTTGGACGTCCTTGTGGGCAAGGGCTTTCACTTTTTTCCCCCATGGCTGAGTCTGTCTTTAAGAAAATGGAAGATAAGGCCAAGTCCATGCAGACTGTTAAGGACTTTCTTCAAGTTCAACCTCCATGTTTCAGCAGAAGCTACTTTAGTAAGCATTGGTCCTTTCCTTCCTAATCTAAAGCTAGGCAACGAAATCCACATAAGGAAAGGAGCAGCTAAAGACAGCACCAAAGGCCAGGCAATGACATTTAGAATCAATTAGTCCAGGAGGTTCAAGACCACAGGCCCTGGCAGGGAGCAGCCATGACTCATCCATGGTACTCTCTATCCCCTTGCCTCTCTTTTCCCTCCCCAACCTTCCCTTCTCCCAGGCTAGGGGGAAAACGTTCACTAGTCCACAAAAACTGGGCTGTCATTACTACAGGCCAGTGGGTGCTAAACATTATATCAAATGGTTACAAACTCAAATTCAAGCAGCCCTTGAAACCCTCAGGCCTCTCAGACATTCCACCAAACCAATAATTAGAGGCATTGATCCAGATAGAGTTGCTAAGCACTCAGGGCTCAGTGGAACTGGTACCAGAACACTTAAAAGGAAGAGGATTTTCCTTCAGACTCTTCCTGGTACCCAGAAAAGAAGGCACATGGTGGTCAATACTGGACCTATCAAGACCCAACTAATTCCTGCAGGTTCTGAAATTCAGGATGCTAACCCTTCAGAAACTTCTGCTCATGATCTATCTAAATGCTTTCATGATCACCCTGGACTTAAAAGATGCATACCTGTATATTATGACAGAGGAATCACACAGAAGCTTCTTATACTTCAGGTACCAAGCACTATCAATTCTGTGCTCTGCCCTTTGGCTTGTCTACTGTTTCCAAGGTCTTCACAAAATGTCTAGCCCCGCTGATAGCCTTCTGCAGAACACAATGGGTCTAAATTTACCCTTATTTGGATGACTGCCTTATCCAGGCAACAAACCTGGAAAAATCTCAAATTGGACATGTTCACCCAGAACCTTTTAACCTCCTTGGGGTTTACCATCAATGCACCAAAGTCTCACACAGACCCCTCAACCAGGATTGTGTTCCTAGGGGCCCTACTGGAGTCAGTTCTCCAGAAGACCTTCTTACCCCCGGACAAGGTCTCCTTCCTGACCATGTACTTCAAAAATGTCATGTTCAGGGATTACCTCACAGCCATGAAGTACCTCAGAGCCTTGGATTACATGACCTCTTGCATCCTTATGATTCCCCTGGCCAGACTGCACATGAGGAAACTACAATTTTACCTCAAGAATGTGTGGTGCCAACATTCTCAGCCAAGATAAAACTGATTCCTTGCCTCAGGAAGAAATTCAACCCAGGTCTCCCCTTCAGATTCTCACCCTTCAGGGACAAACTCTGACAACAGATGCATCACAAGTAGCCTGGGAACCCACTTTAACTGCTTCCAGAATCAAGGAAACTGGGACTCCCAAGTTCAGATGCAAACACATAAATTGAAAAGAACTTATGGCAGTCTAAAATGGTCTGATAGTCTTTCAAAAAGAAATGGAAGCCAGAAATACTAGTAGTGAAAACAGACAATTCCACAGTTATGTGGTACATAAACAAACAGGGGACCCATATTTACCCACTTTGTCACCTAGCAATGGATATTTGGGAAACAGCACCATGCCTAGGATTACATCTCATGGCACAGTACCTGCCATATGTACACAATGAAGTAGCAGATCACCTCAGCAGAAGCCTGTCAGACCCCCACAAGTGTAGACTGCATCAGGAAGTATTTCTTAGTATAGCCAGAAATCAGGCTGTGCCACTGATAGACCTTTTCGCCACCAAGGAAAATGCTCATTTGAAAAGGTTTTGCTCCAGGGACAAAATGAAATCCACCTGGAAGACAGATGCCTTCTCTTTCACTTGGATATGCCTCTTTCTCTGTGCCTTCCCTCCAATACCCCTGCTCCTATTTCTAAAGATAAGAGAAGAAGGGCCAAGAGTAATAGCAATAGCCTCAGAGTGGCCCAGGCAGCACTGGTACCCTCTGCTACTCAGCCTAACCAGCATGGAACCATGGCAGCTGCTATAGAGAATGGATGTATTGACACAGAACAGGGGCAAGATTGTACATCCAGTTTGCATACCCTCAGATTGTCAGCATGGAGGATGCCTTATAACGTCATGGAAGGGATTCTCTCCTCAACAAGCAGGTCCAGTGTATTCTAAAACAGGCCAGAAGACCTAGCACAAAAAAATCTTACTCCGTCAAATGAAAAGGATTCACCTTTTGGTGTGGGCAGAAAGCATAAATTCCTTATCTGGCCAACATTCCTGTCATTCTGGCCTATTTGGCCAGCCTTTTTGACAAAGATCGCTCTTACTGCTGCATACAAATTTAAGCTTCAGTTGTCTCAGCTTGCATACTTGCTCAGCCTCCCATCTTTTCTCACCCCCTCTTGAAACAGTTTTGTAGAGGGGTAGTTCACATCAAGCCACCCAGAAAGCCTCCTGTCCCACCCTGGGACCTCAGTTTTGTGTTGGAAAAACTTACCCTTCCACCATTCAAGCCAGCTGCTTCTTGTGAATTAAAAGTTTTGACTTGGAAGACTGCTGTCTTGTTAGCTATCACCTCTGCTAGACGAGTTTCTGAGCTTCAGGCCCTCATATCTGTGGGACCATTCCTCATCTTTCACCCAGAGTGTCACTCAGGACTTAATCCCTCCTTTATGCCAAAGGTGACGACAGAGACATCTTTAAATCAAGCCAATACATTTGCCTACTTTCTTCCCCAACCCCCAAAACAAGGCTGAAAGGATACTCCATTCCTTGGATGTACACAGACAACTCCATTACTACTTAAACAGAAGTAAGACTGTCAGAAAGTCAGACCAATTGTTTGTGGCCTTTACCACTACCTCTGAGGGGAAACCAATTTCTAAGCAAATCATCTCTAAATGGATCTCCCACTGTACTTCCTTCTGTTAAAGCCATCATGGTAAGAACCCCCCTGATGCTGTGAAGACACATTCCACCAGGGCTACTGCTACCTCTACTGCTTTCCTTAAATGGATGCCCCCAAAAGACGTTTTGGAGGCTGCAACTTTGTCTTCATTGCATACCTTTACCAAACATTACCACCTTTCTACCTTCTCCAAGTAAAGAGCAGGATTTGCCACTGCCATCTTGCAGGGCATCCTCAGCACTTCTTAATCTTCCATCCTCCCTTCCTTGCAGCTTTTGGAATCATCCCACAAGTTAGAACTGTAACAGTGAACACAAAGAAGATAATACAGTTGTGTTTACTTACCATAAATGTAGATGTTCGAGTGTATTCACTGTCACAGTATTCTTTCTCCCCCCCACCAGCCTACAGGATAGGCTGGGACAATTCCCTTCTCCCCCTTTCTAGCTTTCCTTTTTCTGGGCTTCAGTGTTCCATACCCTTGACCCCAACCTGGACCTGTATTTAGTGACTGAGAAGTTGTTACTGCTCCCTTTAATCGTTCTTTAGCTATAGCTCTCATACTTATTTCCTGAAATGCTCATTTTTATCTGCTGTCATTGCTTTAGCAATATAGGTTTCTTGAGTTTTAGCAGTATAAACATGTTCGCCCACACAGGTGTGTGTGTGTGTGTGTGTGTGTGTGTGTGTGTGTGTGTGTGTGTGTGTGTGTGTGTGTGTGTGTGTGTGTGAGAGAGAGAGAAGGAGAGAGAGAGAGAGAGACAGATCTCCATAATTATGTGAACCTTATCTTAACTCTAACTCTAGTCCTAACTCTAATATACATTTTTCATTCTGTATCTTAGAATTTACTTGCTTTTATGGCAGGCCTCTCAAATGTCCCTGCTTTGATAGAATGTTCCTATTTTCAGGCCTGATTTACCCCCTGCAAAGTTGTCCCTGTTTTTGGAGGTTTGTGTATGTTTTCTGGCCTGCTTTACCCCTTCACACAATTTTGAAGCTGTCTAGTACACAGAAAACCACACCATATGACCGACATACTAGTGGCAACAATAATTTAAAGAAAAATGACAAACATGCTGCTGAGAGCCAAGGCAATTTGGAATCATCTCCCAGGCCCATGCGTACACTTATCAAGAGTATCAGAACTTGTCAGAGATTTGGGGTGCATGGCTAGGCTTAAAAAGGCCCTTGTGGTCATTAGCCTAGTAAACACCTAAGAACCTATGAACATCTTATATCTCCCTTTTTCAGAAGCAAAATTACCTGTTATGGTAGAATCATGCAATACAGTTCATTAAAGTCTAGAGATTTTACACTGTCACTTTGATAACATGCTTACATTTTTGTATAATCTGTAGTACTCTCTCATTTTTCAGATGTGTTTCTTAGTAGTATCCCATATTCTTACTGGAAGTGAGAAGAGTCGTATGCTATTTGGTATTCAAATTTTATGCTCATTGGATGTCCAGAGTTGTAGCTGGATGTTCCTAATTTTCAAGGGCCTTTTGTCCTATTTTCTTTGTCTGCATGTTGTGAGGAATAAGTTGTAGTAATCATTCATTCTGTTTTTCTATTACTTCTGATCAGTGTAAATGCTATACATAATCAGTTGTTTTTGTTTAATAACTCTGTAATATTAGAATTTCTAAAATTATTTATTTAGCCTTTTTTGACCAGTTTAGTCCCACTAGAATAGTAGCTGCATTTCAGGGAAGACTCAAAGTGATACAAATAGGGAAAATTTGGCAGGGCATCAGAGAACCTCACATACTCTGCCGTAGGGTATGGGTGTTACACATCCTGACTTCTTGTTTCCTGTTCAGGCATGGAGGCAGGCAGGATGAACAGGGGAAACAGGGATGCTGGCAGCCAAGGCAGTTTGGAAGTTAAATATGTTGCAAATGAAGAAAAAATGGTAGAATCATTACCAAAAATATTTTCAAGTGATGTGGGAGCAGAGAAAATATTGCCTGCTAATGGTGAGGAGATTGGGAAGGAGATGGAGCTAAATGCAATGACGGAGATGGATTCAGAAGAAAATTTCCAGAAAAACCTGTTTGAAATGGCAGAAAAAATGTGATATTTCAACCCTGCAGTTGGGAGGGTTGCAAGATGATTATCTAGAAGAGCTAATTAACCAGAGTGAGCTAGAAAGTGGAACTGCTGTATGCTAGATTGACATTATGGAAAAAAATAGAAGAGGGAGAAAAAGAGAAAAAAAAAAAAAAAAAGAGCCAGCGAAGGTTCCAGAAAAAAATGCTATGGTCAAATGGTGGAAGAAGGAACTAAGGAGAAGACAGAGGTGAAGGAAGTAAAGAAAAAATATGTTGGTCAGGTGAGCAGTAAAAAAAGAAAAAGGCCTGGACAGATATGAGGTATGGGACAATGTTGTTGCACCTCTGGGAGTAAAAGCTGTAGAGGTAAGTGCTTTCATTTTAATTAACAAAGAAACTTTTTGTGGCTTGTTTTTAGAAACTGGCCAGGCTATGGAAAACTTTTTGGGGGCCTATGAAAAAAAGAAAACAGACTCTCCATGGTCAGAATAGTTGTGCAAACCTTTTTCAGGCAAAAAACAGAATCTTGATTTGGTTTAGAACTGAAATGGAAGCAAAAGAACTGTGGAAATATTTGTAGACAATATGTAAAGAAGTGGTGGACACTACTAAAATATATAATGAAGGAGGATTGTGAACTAGGGGTTGGGAATGTGGAATAATTTTAAAAATGGAAGATGACAATGCGATGCACATACCTAGTATTATTATTAATGTGCATGGTAATGTGGAAAAAGTGATCATTTAATTAATGAATGTGATAAAAAAAGATGTTATTTATGTGGTCAGACAGGTCATAATGCAAAGAAATGTGAAGTGAAATGTAAGAAATTTGGTTATACAGGACATTCATGGTTAGAATTTGAGGTAAAAATACAAGAAAATGAAATTATACAGGAAAGAGTTAGAAAAGAATGCTATACAAGAACACAAAACACACAAGAAAAAAACATAGAAATGGTATTTAAATTTAAGGGAAAGACAGAGACAGATGAAACGAGTGAAGAACAGTCAGAGTGTCATATAGTAAAAGGCAAGAAATTTAAATAGGAAAGAGAGTTAGGGAAAGAAAAATAAATTTTAGAAGTATAATGGTAAGAGAGAATAAGAAAGGTAAGGGATAAGAAGATTATTCTAATAACTGTTCTATAAAGCTGAAAATATTAGCTTTGAAAATTAACAGCATGAAGAATATTAATAGAAGGATTAATATTTTACAATGGTGTGCTGCAGTAGACACTCAAGTAATAATGTTAGAGGACATTAGAATGCTAACAGAAGAAGAAAGGATGCAAACAGAAAAACTTTGGAATGGTACTGTTATTTGGAATATAGGCAAAATGACATGTTCAGGTGTACATATACTATGCCAAGAAAATATAAAAATATTAGATATTGCAATAGTAGAACTGGGAAGTCTGCAGTGGTGGTGCTGCGGTAGCGTTGTCACCTCACAGTAAGATGCTGACCGGTTCGATTCTCAGCTAGTGCGTCTTCTGCGTGGAGACATGTGTGAATGGGCGTACCTTCATTGAAGGTTGTGCGTTAGGTCTGGCAACTCAGCACATAAAAAATAAACTGCCAATCCAGAGTTCCACTGTGGTGACCCCTCACCGGGAAAAGCCGAAAGACACAACAACAATAGTAGAACTGGGCCCAATAGCATTAGTGGATATAAGATGAAAAAATGTATATAGACTAATAGCTTTGTATGCATATGTGACAAGAAAGAGCAACAATGTTTAAAAGTATGCCTAATTATGTCTGTGTCAACATGGATATAATAATGACAGGTGATTTGAGAAATAAGAATAGTTGTGATGTTAAAATGGTTATTGAAATGAAAAGAAATGAAAAGTGGAAAATTAAATTTCTGGGAAAATAAACACTGGCCTTACAAAAAAATGCAGTTAAGACAGAAATTGATTAATTTTTGATGTCAGAATGCCTATAAATTACATAAAAAGGAATTAAATATAATGGGTTCTCTGATCATGTGGTGATTTGGATAAAATTTCATGAAAATGAGGACTATATTGAAATATGAAAAGGCATAAACAAAGTAAATGAAAATGATTCAGGAGAAATAAAAGAAATTACAGAATTATGGCAACAACATAGTATGAGAGATTTTTACAAAAATTGGACAATGTGGTGGATTCAGTTAAAAAAGAAGCACAAAAAGTATTTTTAGAATGTATAGAAAAGGAAATTGTTATATAAGCAAAAAAATTGCTTACAAGAAAAATAGTAGTAGTAGCACCATACCTATGTAAGATAGTAAAAGAAATAAAGATAATAAGAAAATTAAAAATAAAGGTGGGAAAGAAGTTAGAAAAACAAGGAAAATATATTAAATAATTAAAGAACATGTATTAGATTTATATAGTAAAAAAGAAATTAACACAGAACAAATTTATAATGGTGAGAAATTAAATAAGGAAGATCATGAATATTTACAGAGAAAAATAAATATAAATGAGTTTAATGAAATCATGAAATATATTAACGTTAATTCAGCTGCATGTTTGGACAAATTGAATATAGTATGTATAAAGAAATGTATGACTGGCAAAAAATGGTGTTTGTAGAAGTAATGAATGAGTGGCTAGAAAGAGGAATTAAGTATAAAGAAACTTGCACAGATGTGATAAAATTTATATTAAAGAAAGGAGATAAAGATGAAATAAAAAACTGGAGACCAGTTGCACTGTATAACACAGACTACAAAATTTTCATGAGAATAGTGACAAATAAACTACCATGCAAAATAGAAAGATTAGAGGGTGGCCATAGTGGTTTAGCGGTTAGAGTTGCCACTTCACAGCAAGAGGTTCTCCGGTTCGATCCTTGGCTGGAGTGCCTTCTGTTTGGAGTCTGCATACCCTCCCTGTGGTCACGTTGGTTTCCTCCAGGTGCTCCGGTTTCCTCCCACATTCCAAAGACATGCTGTAGGTGGATTGGATACTCTAAATTGGCCCTAGGCGTGAGTGCATGTGTGTGCCTTCTGTGGAAGGTTGGGCGCCGTGCTGGCAACTCAACACCGTAAAACTCCACTGCCAATCATGAGTAGACAGGTGATCCATTGTGGCGACCCCTAACCGGGAAAAGCTGAAAGAAGAAGAAAATGCAAAATAGAAAGATCAGAATTTGGGAGAAAAGGAAAGGGAGGTCAAGACTTCTTGAGGATAATAAGGGAAGTAATTGATATTATTAATAAAAAAGTGGAAACAAAAATCATAGTAGGTGATGTCAGTAAGACATACGATATTCAGTATAAAGCAAGTATTATGGGGAATTTTACAAGCATGCAACATAAGTGAAAAATATTACAATTAATTAAATCACTATATGAAAAGAATTATTTGAAACTGAATGTAAACTGTTGGATTGGGGAACATAGAATATGGTATAAAATAAGGATATCCTGCAAGCAATATGATCTTTGCTATAATCATGAACACAGTAATAATAGAAATTAATAAAATGTCAAGTAAGTGCTTACCTTTTATGTTCAATTAAGGAATTTAAGAGTATACAAGGACTACTAACTATCATTTGACAGCTGTGTTTGGAAACTTTGCTTTTTTGTGACATTACATTTGTTTTGCTTTGTGGTTCCTTCATCAACAGCGAGGTATTTTTTCTCATCTTTATAAGGGAGGATATAGAATGATGAAAAAGATGCAGTTACCAATAATGTACAGTAGTGGCCAAAAAAAATAAAGCCACTTCAATTTATTGACCAATATTGCCTGTGTTTTCTCTTGTTGCATTACAGCAACAATTACACTAGCTGCATTCAGCCTGAAAAACACATGTTCATTGAAAAACAGAAAAACAAAATTGTTCACATATAACAGTCAGTATTTGGTAGGATTTCCTTTATTCTTCAACACAGCCGTCATACGAGATGGTGTACTGTGAGCCAGTGATTTGCAGTATTGTTCTCAGCCACCCAAACGTGTTTGATGACATCTTTTAAATTATTTTCTGAGGTTGGCTGTTGTGCTGCCATTTTCTTCTCCATGATATTCCAACAATTTTCTATAATATTGAGATCTGTCGAATTTGATGGCCAGTTTGGAAGGAGCTGAATGTGGTTATTGACAAATTATTTCTTGACTGTCTTGGCAGTATGGCATGGAGCTGAATTCTGTTGAAATATTGTTGTTCCAGAAATGTTCATATGGAGTTTCTTAAATATACTTTGCAGCATTCACTTTTTCACCTTTGTCGAGTATGTAAATTCTGCAATGCCCTTTTGCCAAGATGGCTCCCATACAGTAATGGAGGGAGGATATTTGACTGTCTTAATTGTATACTTTGGATTCAGGCATTTGTCAACAGGACGTCTCACGTAATTGTAGCCTGAACCTTACACTTGCTGAAAAGTACTTTCATCAGTAAACAGCGCTTGTTCCTACCACTCTGCAGACTTATCTTTCAAGACATGACAAAACTTTATCTGATCTCAAAGCTGATTCTTTGTCATCAGTGGTTTCTTATTCAGTCTTCTTAAAATCTTCTGCTAGACATCATCTAACTGTTCTGGAACCGATATTAATTCCCTGTTCTTTAGACAGATGAGCTATTCGAACAGACGAATTGTGAAGACTTGATGTAATAATGCTCTTCAGGCATCTGTCATCTCTGAGTGATGTTTTACCATCATGGCCACAGTTAGCACAACATGTTGCACTGCCCAAAAGAATGGTATTTTGTACACATCACAAAGCAGCCAAACATTTAACAATATCATATTGGGAGTAGCCTTTAGAGTGCAGTGCAGTGCTATAACTTGTACCTTTATAAAGTTGCTTAAATCATGTTTTCTACCCATCCCAACCAATATAGATCATGTACATAAATTTACCAATTCTCATACAATTTTCAGTAAAAATCACTGCAGACAAGCAAAACTGTGTAAACAAGAAACAAAGAAACTCTAGACAATTAAAAAAGTGAAGAATATATATACACGTAATGTAAAATTAACATATTGTAAACATTGCAGCTCATTTTGTTGAAAAATGGTTCATGGCCTTATTTTTTGGCTACTAATGTGTATTTATGCTGATATTGTAGTAACAGCAAAAAGTAAAGTCTGGATGGAAAAAATGAATGAAAAATTCAGTACAAGGTTGAAGAAAATTGGTTTAACCATAAATAAAGAGAAAAGCAAAGGATCTGGGTATGAAGGTATTATAGGAGATGTAGAATATAATGAAAAGAGTATATATATTTTAGGAATGGTATTTGGAAGGACAGAATACAGATATGCACAATGGAGTAATGTTGTTAAAGGAATCAAAGACATTATTACATTCTGGAAGACATATAGGTTTTCATACAAAAGAAACCACATTTAATAAACACCATATTAGGTAAATAGCTTATATTGCATATGTTTATATGTTGTCAATGAAATATGAAAAAGAAATTATGCAGATATTTTTTTCATTTTTGGAGGGATCAAGATTGAACCCAGTTAAGAGGAGAATTTTGTTGAAAGATGAACAAGGGGGATTGTGGCTGCTAAATCCAATTATGCATGCAGCCTCTTTAAGTATTTATAAAGTACTAAAAGGAATAATGAAAAATAATAAAGATTTGACAGAAACAATAATGTATTATAAATATAGAGAAATTTGGAAAGAAATGGAAATGAAAAAAGAAGTAACAGTGTTATGAAGAAATGAAAGAATCTTACAGTAAAATTGTACTGTGGAAATTAAAAGAATGTGATAGAAAACAGAAAAGAATGGTATGTTAACATTATGATATCCTTTTATTTGGTGGATCCATGGAAAGAGTTAGAAATAGATGAGAAGAAAGCAATCATGACAAGATACAGGTACTATAAAAGAATTAAAGAATGCAATGATTTTTTTGTGGAGCTTGTCCATAGGAAAATTACCAGTGGGGCAAATATGCCATACAAGAGAAAACGGGATAGAATATGTAATAAATGTAAAGAAGTGGAAATTACTGAACATGTTTTTTTTTAATTAATGTGAGAGAATTCAAAACTGTGGAAAGAAGTAAGTTATTTAAATTTTGAAATGTTAAATGTGGACATGATAGAGTATGGGTTTTATGGGACAAGATCCCAGAATGAAGCTAATGAAATGGATAGAATCAGATTCTATGTAACATGGACTGTATGGAATAAAAGACGTAATGAAATCAGATACAATGGAAAATGGACATTGACTAAAATACTGGAAAAATATGGTTTTGTTTGTGGGTAAAAGTATGGGGGAAGTACTTAAAAAGGAAGTGTACTGAATGATGTTAAAATATGTAAATATTGTAAATATGTAAAAATATGAATTGTATATATGTACACAAATAAAAAACCCTACTCTTTTTGATAGGTGCCGTGGGATCTTTTATACCCACCTGTACTACCACTAACTCAGGCTTATGGGGCCTCGGTTTAACATCTTGTCCAAAGGGAAAGAGGAGTAGGACAAGCCCAGAGTCATATAGACCCTTATGTCTACTTTCATGCTGTGGAAAAATAATGGAGAAGGTAATATTGGATAAGTTATTATCAGAACTGGATAGGTTGGGACTTGAAACCATATATCAGCATGCGTATGTTGAAAACAGATCTATTACCACTTGCAACATGATGCTCTATAACAATATAGTAACAGCTATGAATGAAAAATTGTGCTGTGGTGTAATTTATATAGATTTAACTTCAGCATTTGACAGGGTCATACACATAACACTGATCAATAAATTAGTACAACTAGGTATTTATGTACTCTTGATAAGATGGATAGCTGCATGGCATACAAATAGGACATGACAAGTATCATACAGCAACTGGACAGGCAAAATCCTTGGTTACAGTCAGGGTGTCCCACAGGGCTCTGTCCCAGGCCCTTATTTGTTTAGATTGTATCTTTCAGACCAAACTGTTTCATCTGAGATGTTCTACAGTTTATATGCAGACGACCTGAAATTGGGTAAACTGATTACGTGTTACAGATAAGGCATGTCTGCAAAATAACTTTACTAAATTGACCATTTGGGCACAGAAGAAAAATATGCTGATAAATACATAAAAAACTAAGCATATGAGATTTGGTAGGCATAAATTGAAAGGTGAATATTTAATACAGCACACAGTGATTGAAACTGTTGACTCATTTAAGGACCTGCACGAATGACAGAACAACTGGCACCCCACCTAAGTACCATGTTCAATCATAGCCTCACCTCAGGCTTTGTGCCTGCTGAATGGCGCATAGCAACGGTTATCCCACTCCAAAAGGGGGGAGCCACCACGGACCCCAGGAACTACCACCCCATTAGCCTGACGAGCCTGGTCTGCAAGGCCATGGAACGTATCATCATGGAACTTATAAACAAAGACATTGATAATCTCCAAACTCTGGATCCCACCCAGTTCGGGTTTGTAAAAGGCAGATCATGTATCCTAAACCTGATAGACTTCTTTGAAGCAGTCACCAAAGCCGTAGACAAGGGTAAGGTGGTTCACACAGCCTATCTAGATCTTGCCAAGGCTTTTGACACCATCCCCCACTCTGGAATTATAGATAAACTCACTAAACTAGGTATAAATCCCTATGTCACAAGATGGGTTGCCAACTGGCTCACTGACAGAACCCACACTGTGAAAGTAGCAGACTCCAAATCTGACTTCAGACCAGTGACAAGTGGAGTACCACAGGGTTCAGTCCTGGGTCGTCTCCTGTTTGGTATCTACTTCTCTGAAATACAGGCTAACACAGAAGGTCTTTGGCTAATGAAGTTCACAGATGACTGCAAACTAAGAGCCATAATCGAAACTCCTAACGATGTGGACATCCTACAAAAGGGCCTCAATGAGACAGATGCCTGGTGTCAAAGCCATGGCCTCAAGCTCAATGCCAAAAAGTGCATTGTCATCCCCTTTGGTAAAAACTCTGTACCCATGAACTACAACATAGGTGGTAGTATACTTAACACCGAAAGTGTGATGAGACCTTGGGACACAGGTGGACAGTAGTCCCTCCTTTGATAATCACATCGCCACAGTAGTCAGGAAATCCTTCTGCATGTCATACCTCATCACAAAAGGTTTCTCATCCAGAAAAAAAGAGGTCATTGTTCTCCTCTACTCATCACTCATTAGACCCATTCTAGAGTACAATGCCCCTTTTGGTATGTACCTCACAAGACATCTACAACAACTGGAAAGGCCGCAGAAATACCTCACAAAAAAGATTACCGGCCTCAAACAGATGCCCTACGCAGACCTCAAAAAACTCCAGCTTTATGCCGTCGCATATCGCCTACTCAGAGGTGATTTCTGCCTAACATACAAAGCTATGTCAAACCCAGAGCTGTTGGACATGCTCCACTTAAAGAAATCCCAATCCCTCCGAACTACACGCTCTAGGGACCTAAACCTTGTCACCACATTAAACAGAACATGCCGGAGGGATAGATTCCTGTCCCAGAGACTTCCCATACTCTGGAATAAACTACCTATGTATATCAAACAAAGCTCCTCATTAGCACTCTTAAAGAAAAAACTTGATGACTAGATGGGAAATAGGAAATTCACTCCGGGGATCACCTCTGTGGCTCTGCTCGACAGTGGCACAGGAAAATAATTTTCTTGGGTGGCAAAAGCCAGGGTACCTTTTTGGCTGGGTTGTATAGGCCCCAGGGCCAATAGCCTAGTATCTACCTATGAATCTATGAACCTGGGTATATGGGTAGATTCAGATATGTGTTTTTCTAATCAATTGGTTAATGATAGTTCTAGAACTATAGGTTGTATAAAAAGATTAATAAAGTCTAGGAAATCCAAAATAACGAAGCCATCATTTGTTAGTTACATTAGACCCAACTTTGAGTTTGGAATAACAATATGGAAACCCTAAATGAAAACAAGCATGAGTAAACTGGAAAGAGTACAATGTAAATATACCAAGGGTATCCATGGATGTGAAAATTTAAGTTATTATGAAAGAATAAAATATCTGAACTTGTACAGTGTCTCTTACAGATATCTAAGAGGAGATCTTATTCAGGTATATAGGGCATTTAGTGACAACTACCTCTGGGAATGTTTGGGGTTAACAAAAAGTACTAGAGAAACATCAGACAACCTGTGTAGGAGATTCTATAGGAATGAGACTTGTACTAACTGGTTCTCTGACAGAGTAGCTGATGCATGGAACAGACTACCAAATTACATTAAAGCAAGTACTAGTTTAGATATTTTTAAGAACAGCCTGGATACTTATTATGGAAACAAGTGTTTTGGTATATTGGCAAGCTAGAAGGACATTAATACCAGTGCTTGAAATATTTGTATGTAAAGGATGACATACTCAAGAGTGCAGCACCCTGCTTATGCCACACTGCAGTGTCAGAAATCCATCTACCTGGTATATATATATATATATATATATAAGTCCACTTCTGAATCTCAAAATACTGAAATACTGAATTTCAGTATCTCGAGACCAGAATGCCTAAGTGCAAAAACATGGAAAACCACAACACCAACATTCAAAATATAAAAAAAAACACCCAACCCTCCTTGATATAAAAACACAAAAGCAAAAAAAAAGGAACACATAAGACTACTCTAAGTTTAAGTGGAAGGCAAGCCCCCTGCACCCCCGATGTGGTGGTCTTTGCTGCCACACCCCTGCTATTTATGTATACCAACTCCGAGGTCGCATTAGCACGAAAACAACAAAACCTCCATCTATGTGCCCTACACTCCCATTACACACACACTTACACCCACGAGTGACACACACACACACACACACACACACTACACATGTAAAACAATCACCACTCTCAACATCTACACACACACACACACACACTTACCTACCTACCTTAACCTACTCTTACAACTTCCCAAAACAGTAAATACAACCACATTCCTATCCAAAACCCTAAAATACTACAAACTTACCTGGATCTCCAAACATAACCACACATCGACCTCCATCTTCAAAACCCAGAAACCACTACACCTTTAAGAGACAGCACACTAAAAAAATAGACTGCGCAATACCTACCATACATTCGGCAACCTCAGATTCAACAAAATGCAGTTTTGAATAACTGCACTTTCGTTATTTTCATCTTGAAATACTGAAATTCGATATTTCAGTATTTTGAGATTTGAAAGTGGACCCATATATATATATATATATATATATATATATATATATATATATATATATATATATATGTATGTATGTATGTGTGTATGTATTTACCTAACTCTGTCGAACAGCAGTAATATCAACATGAATAATGTCAACACCAAATGATCGGTATTATGCATGTCAACATGCTACTAGGCATGCTCTGAGCATCAAAATCGACACATGCAAAACCCTTAAAATTAAAAATAAATTGTTTTTTGGAGGGGCAAGCCCCTCTGAAACACCCTCTGTAGGGGGCTGTGCCCCCTAACACCCCATGCTAATTATATATTCTAACTCTCAAATTGCACAGTTCTCAGAGAAAGGGCAAATTCCTCAACCCTGAGAATCAACTGATCTGCTACTTTTGTTAACAGGTGTTGACTACCTGTTTAGTTGACCACTAATTAATTAGCTAACTATAAATGTGAAGTTGTTAAATCTCGCCGTTTATTTTTACTGATGGGTTCGGAGCCGATCCTCGGCTCTGACACGGCCGATAGCAAAGCTCAAGGTTTACCAGTAGCTCAAGACTAAGCCCCTTATCCCACAATGCACTGCTGGAATTATCTCAGATCTAGTTTGCCACGGCAAGAGAGATCTCAGTGATCCAGCTAGCTCGGACCATTTGTGGGAAAAATAATAGCAAGTTTATAAAAAAAAACTTTACTTTTTGTTACTAAACAGTTGTGTGTTAATATCAGGTTGTTTATTAATATAATCTATAGTTTATGTAGTTTTAAACAGTTTAAATAGTTAGTGCCCTGTTGGCTTCTTGGTTTCTGTGGGCCTTTAGCCCTGTTTACTCTTATTAGTCTTTCTAATAGTCAGGGTACTTCTCTGTGGGCCTCTCAGCCCTATATTTGTAATCTGTAATCATATTGGTATAGTTAGTGCCCGGTTTGGGCTTAGTAGTTTGTGGATCTTTATAAGTGAGTAAGGACTTTTCTGTCTTATTCTTTTCAATTTACTGTTTGTTACTATGTCGGATGAAAAGGAGAAATCCCATCCAAAATCGGGATTCAAAAAATGCCCAGATTGTGGGCAGAAAATGTCCATCACTGACGGACCCATTCAATGTGTCTACTGTCTGGGGGCTAAACACCTCCAAGACAATTGCAACATTTGCCATTCCTTTTCTTCAAGAGTCCTCTTAGAGAGAAGGAGGAAGCTAATAGACATGGGATTGCTACAGCAATCCTTTTCTGAGGTTTTGAGTAGCCATGAGGATACTAGCTCGTCCTCCAAATCCTCAAAATCCAGATCTTCAGACAAAGTGACAAAAAAGACAAAAATATCAGAAGGAGGGTTATCGGTTCCACAGACCTCGGAACCGAGTGCACCTTTGATTCGGAGCCAGCTCTTGGTTTTGGAGCCAGTCTCTCAAGTTCTTTCTTCCCCTCTGCTCCAGTCAGCACCTTCAGTGCATTCAGCTAAGTCCTCTGTCAGCCTTTCAGATTTGGACATGGATCGGCTAGTGCAGAAGCTTTTACAGGTACCAGGACTTGCCAAATTGTTGTCAGCCCCAACCAGCTCGTCGGTGCCGAAGACCATGGAACCGGATTTGTCTACTCCTCCTCCGAGATGTACTGGACTTTCGAAGCTGAAGGAAACTGAGCCGATGGTTGTCAAACCCTTGGAGCCGATACCCGCACCGGTGTTATCGGCTCCATCTATTCGGATGTCCTTGGCACCGACCGAGGACTCTAGGAGCTGACACTCTCCCGCCGGGTCTGGGGAGGATAGTCGAACCGATTTGTCAGTGCCGACTCTTCCTCTCGGGGCTTCGGCTTGAATGAGCTCGGCTCCTACCTCGGGCTCGGAGCCCAGGGTTTCGGTGCGGGAGGATTGGACGGTACTCTCGGGTCCATCCACTCCTTCCCGTCGGAGCCATGGTGCCTTCGATGCTATGAGGAGAGTTTTGTCTCCAAAGACAGCGTCAGCATCAGTTCAGCCTTCCCTCTCCCCTCAAGCTCCTGTGTCTGCATCTTCATCTACTGGTCCCTCTAAGCATAGAGATCCGGAGCCTCAAGTACCCCCACAGGGCATCCCCTACTCTTCTGAGACCTCCCCAGATCCCCCACTGAGGAGGTGCCCAGGAAGAGACTGTGCAAGAGGAGGCACTTAGACTCCCCACAGGAGTCTTTGACATCTGACACGGACTTAGATGAGTCAGAAGGGTCCCCTCGATCCCCCTCTGAGGATATCTCCTTTGCAGAGATACTAGAGATCCTTCGTCAGAGGGGTGATTGGCAGTCCAAGACCCCCTACTGAGGATGAGTCCGTGCTCTTGAAGGCTTTTGGGTCTCAACCTTCCACTTCTTGGGTGTCTCCGCCTTACGACGAGCTCATGGAACTGATTTCTCATAAGGCATGGGAGTCACCAGAGGCCATGGAACCTGTTCCTCGTAAGCCCAATAAATTCATGTCTGCCCCAGTGGACACGCCATTTTTGACAAAGGGAGTGCCTGTTGATGCCATGGTGGTAGCTGCAGCCACCAAAAAGGAAGTATCTGAGACATCCACCTCTATCCATCCCCCTAACAGAGATTCTAGGGTCATGGATAGATATGGGAAGTGCATGTTTAGTTCAGCGACTTTTTCTCTGCAATCACTGAACTACTTAACCCACTTTACGATACTACAGAGAAATCTTCTGAAAGAGCTAGGAGATACTCTCCAGGGTACGGTAGCTGCAGGGGTGGCCGACAAAGTCAACGCCCAGCTCACTACCCTAAACTCAGTGGTAAACTCGTCCATGCGTCTCATATCCTATGCAGCTGATGGTTCGAGTAGAGCCGCTAGTTCAGGCATTGCTCTTCGAAGACAAGCCTGGATGCGTCTCTGTTCCTTTGTGGAACCCTTTAAGTCTTCCTTTATTAATACCCCATTCGATGGCTCATCACTGTTTGGGCCAAAAGTAAAGGAAACTTTAACCAGGTGTGAGCAGGAAGGCAAGACCTTATCTGCCGTTGGAGTCCGTTTTTCGACCCCTACTCGGCCCTACCCCAAGGGCCCTAGGGGAGGGAAAATGTGGTTCTGAAAAGCACAGGGAGCCTTTAGGACACACGTGGAGAAACCCCCCTCTAGAGGCAGAGGAAGGGGTTATAATGGAAGACGCCACCCCAGCGGCAGAGGGGGCCCGCAGCAATAGGGTGACGGGTCAGTTCTCCGGTCAGCCCTACCAGCGCCCCTGAAAGGGGGCCCGACTGTTCGGCTCTGGAGGCAGTCGGGGGTCGCTTGTCTTTGTACCCAGAAGCCTGGCTAAACATAACATCAGATACTTGGGTACAAAGCATCATTTCCAGAGGATTTTTCATACTGTTCTCTCCCCCCCCATTCCTGTAAAGAGAATCCCAGATGTTCCACCCAATCTCAGGGAACAAGCAATCGTAGAGGTCCACAGTTTGCTAGAAAAAAAAAGAGTCATCCAACCAGTCCCAGCAGACCAAGTTGGATTCGGAACTTACTCAAGATTCTTTTTGGTACCAAAGAAAACAGGGGACTGGAGACCTATCTTGGACCTCAGCAGACTCAACCAGTTCATAAAGAAAGAGAAGTTCCGAATGGTCACGCTTCAGTCCATTCTTCCCTTTCTAGGGAAATGTGATTGGATGTGCTCCATAGATCTCAAGGATGCATACTATCACAGAAAGATGAACAGATACTCCAGAGATCATCTGCGCTTCCGGCTGGGAGCCAATCATTACCAGTTTTGAGCCCTGCCCTTTGGTCTCACTATAGCCCCCAAAGTGTTCACCAAATGCATGGCAGTGGTCACGGCTCACCTGAGACGTCTAGGATTCCAGGTGTTTCCATACTAGAAGATTGACTCCTCACCGCTGCCACCAGGCATCAATTGACTCAGGCAACACAATACTCTGCCATCAATTAGGCATTACAATAAACTTCGAAAAGTCTGCCTTATCGCCATCTCAGCATACTGTTTTTATAGGAGCAGAGTTAGATACCTCAACTACCACTCTATGTCTCCCTGTCGAAAGAGTCTCTCTTCTCCGCCAAAACTTCAGCTCACTGGCGTCAAAGAACAAAGCTACAGCAGCAGAGGTATTGAAGGTGCTAGGTTTGATGGCAGCAGCAATCCTAGCTATACCACTCGCAAGGATGCGTATGCGAATTCTTCAATGGCTTCTCTTCGCTCAGTGGTCTTACCAGAAACTACCAATGCACCACATGATTCTCATCACGGATTCTTGCAGGAGAGACCTTCGGTGGTGGTTGACGTCTCTTCATGTCACAATCGGAAGACCCTTTGCCCCCCCCAGTAGCCACTGTGACCACGGATGCTTCCCTGATAGGGTGTGTGTGTGTGTGTGGGGGGGGCATTTTCAGGGAAAGACTGCCCAAAGCACATGGACAGATCAAGAATCACATCTGCACCTCAATGTTCTAGAGTTGAGAGCGGTGCTTCTGGCGTTGCAGTACTTTCAGGACTCTCTCCCTCTAGGAACTATTGTAATTCAGATGGACAACATGTCAGTAGTCTGGTACTTGAACAAGCAAGGCAGAACCAAGTCTTACCCCCTTTGTCGAGAAGCCCTCAGGGTCTGGCAATGGGCTGTGTCATCCCAGCATTTTCTGTTAGCAACACACATCCCGGGGAAATCCAACGTGATAGCGGACAAGCTAAGCAGGGCGATATTGCCCCCTCATGAGTGGTCTCTCAAACAACAGGTTGCGGAGTTGATTTTTCACAAATGGGGCCAGCCTTGCTGCAACCTTTTTGTCAGTCACATCAATTCAAAATGTAGAAGCTACTTTGCCCTAATACCACCTCCTGGTCATCCCCTGAGAGATGCACTTTTACACGATTGGCCACCGGGTCTCCTTTATGCATTTCCACCCTTCCCAGTAATACCCAGATTTTTAAAGGAAGCAAAATCGCTGGGAAGGACTGTTATACTCATAGCCCCCTACTGGTCTCGACAGATTTGGTTTCCGTTTCTCCACCATCATCTGTTGGAAGATCCATGGATCCTGGACCCAGTTCTGGACCTTCTGACGCACCCGTCAGGAGACCTTCATCCTTCACTGCAGTCCCTAAAACTGACTGCTTGGCTAATCCACTTCCCCTAATTGCCAGGCTTCATTCAATTTCAGAAGATACAAGACAAATTCTCTTGTCTTCTCACAAGCCATCTACCAAGAAATTATATGGCAGTAAATGGAAAAGGTTCTCAATTTGGGCCAACACGCAGAACATTGACCCTTTCCGAGCTCCGCTATCTTCTATTTTAGAATTTTTGACAAAAATTTTTAAGGAAGGGGCAGCAGCTGCTACAGTTTGAGTTCAGTTAGCTGCCATCTCAAATTTTCACCTTGGGTTTGGTGGCTCAAATGTTATGGGCCATAAATTGTCTAAGACTTTTCTTAAAGGCGTTCTTCATATGAGACCTCCGATCAAAATTCCCTATTCTCCCTGGAATTTAAACCTTATGCTGTCTCAAATTATTCTTCCTCCTTTTGAACCAGCATCTTCTTGTGATCTTAAATTTTTATCCTGGAAAACAATATTTCTTGTGGCCATTACTTCTGCCCGCAGAGTGTCAGAACTTTAAGCATTATCTATCAGACCACCCTACATGATTTTCCATGCTGATAGAGTATCTCAGAACAAACCCCTCATTTTTACCTTAAGTCTGCTCTGAGTCAAATATCAATCAGGTCATTGAGCTGCTAGTCTTTTTTCCCAACCACTCTAGCAATTTGGAATACATGCTGCACAAACTTGATGTTCACAGACAGCTCAGATTTTATCTTGACAGAACTAAGGATATTAGAAAATCAGATCAACCTTTTGTATCCTTCTCAGAAGCAAGAAAAGGCAATCCAGTGGCTAAAACCACCTTATCTAAATGGTTATCCGATTGTATATCCTCTGTTTATAAAAATGCGAGCATGCCATTAACACACAAACCTAAGGCTCATTCTACCAGAGCCATCTCTCTACATCTTCTGCTTTTCAAGCTAAATTGCCCCTTGACAATATTTGCACTGCAGCCACTTGGTCTAAGCCTCATACCCTTATCACGCATTACAAAGTAGGTAAGGCTTCAAGGGACTGGTTCTACGGTACTGAAGAACATACTCCCATGAGCCACCCAGAGTTGAGGGTGCTAGGGACGCTACCCATCAGTGAGAATAAACGGCGAGATTTAACAACTTCACATAAAGAAGTTATTTACTTACCATAACATTCCATGTGAGATGTTTATCTTGCCTTTATTCTCACGTCCCTCCCTCCTTCCCCCTCCTGGCTGACTGTTGACTTAGAGGCTAGTACCATCCTGGTTATTCAATATTTCTTCTTTCCCTTTGGGAAGTGTTCTTGGTAGAAATACATAAAAGGGTATGTATATGTTTGTATATATTTATATATGTATATACTGTTACTCACAGCAAACAAGATCTGAGGTAATTCAAGCAATGCATTGTGGGATAAGGGGCTTGGTCTCGAGCTACTGGCAAACCTTGAGCTTTGCTATTGGCCGTGTCGGAGCCGAGGATCGGCTCTGAACCCATCAGTGAGAATAAAGGCGAGATAAACAACTCACATGGAACGTTATGGTAAGTACATAACTTCTTTTTAATTAGCTAATTACTTAGAAAAAAGTGGTAATTCTAATTCTAATTAATTAGAAAAAGTAACTAATTCTAATTAGGTGTTTTGAAGTAATTCTAATTAAAATGTCTTAATTAGAAGCTTAATTAGATATATCTTACAACTGAAATAAAATTACATAACAGGTTTCTGTTATTTACCAGTGATTGAAATGTAGTAATCTAACAGTGTATTCACTTACCATCTTACCATAACAGCAACCCATTCCAGTTTCAGTTCCGAATCACACTTTACCTAGTTAACTACACCGTGCATAACTTCAATCTTCCGGTTCCTCTTTGCTGTTTAGTTTGATTGTAAATGTGGCAGACTTTGTTCAAGAAGTACCAGATAATGTTGCAACTTTTTTCACTGATTTTAAACTAAATGTTGTAAACAATAATAAAACACAAACTTCTGGAGCGTTTAAGGCCTACAAGAAAAGAATTACCAGCAATTGGAAGCCAATCAGGGTGACTTCTAATTTTGTAAGTCACTCAAAGCTGTGTAATCCTGGGAAATGCAGCACTTGTGAGGCAGAAAGAAACATGAAAAGGAAGAACACACAGCAGGATCTGGATGGTATTTGTTCTCTGACCAAATATTTTCATCTGTCATCACAAACCATTCTGGGTGGCAGAGTCAATGATGCTATCATCAAATTTGTCGTGATAGATATGCTTAGGTTCATAGGTTCATACTAGGCTATCTGCCCTGGGGCAATTATAAGCCTAGCCCGATTCAGTATGGCTTACGCCACCCCTTGATTTGAGTATACTGTGCCCTTTAAGGTTTAGTTTACTGTGCCTCTGTCTAATAGTGACACAGGAGTAATCCCTGGGACAAACCTACGATCCCCCATCCACTTATCGAGATTCTTCTTGAAGAGATTCAGTGAGGTGCTCTGCCTCACATGAACTGGAATTCTATTCCAGAGCGAAGGGAGCCTCTGGGTTATGAACCTGTCCCTCCAGCAAGTTCTATTTATTTCTGTGCTGAGGTTCAAGTCCCTCGGCGTGTGGCTCTAAGGGATTTAGGTTTACTGAGGTGGAGCATGTCCATTAATTCTGGATTTGACATAGCTTTGTATGTCAGGCATAGATCGCCTCGAAGTAGGCGGTATGCAACTGAGTAGAGCTGGAGTTTTTTTAACCGAGCAGTATATGGCATCTGTTTGAGACCCTTGATCCTCTTAGTGAGATACTTTTGGGGTCTTTCTAATTGCTGCAGGTGTCGGGTAAGGTACATCCCAAAAGGGCATTGTATTCTATGATGGGCCTGATGAGGGATGAATAAAGGGCACGATTACCTCTCTTGATCTAGATGTGAAACCCTTCGTGATGAGATGGGCTATGTAGAAGGTCTTTCTAACCACTTTGGCAATGTGGTTTTCAAAGGAGAGATTGCTATCAACTTGGGTCCCCAGGTCTCTAATAACTTTCTCTGTACTTAATGGGTTTCCGCCTATGTGGTAATTTGTGGGCACATTGTTTTTGCGAAAGGGTATGACTATACATTTTTGGCATTTAGCTTTAAACCATGGCGCTGGCACCAGTTATCTGTCTCTGTGAGACCTTTTTGAAGGATGTTTGTGTCAGCTGGAGAGTTGATTATGGCCCAGTTTGCAGTCGTCTGCGAACTTGGTGAGCCATAGTCCTCCCACGTTGCCTGTACCTCGGAAAAGTATATACCGAACAAGAGTGGTCCCAGGACAGAACCCTGTGGGGCGCCACTTGTGACCGGTTTTGAGTCTGACATGGCTCCAGCAACTCTCACTCTGTGGGTTCTGTCTTTGAGCCAGTTTGCGACCCATCTTGTGACATAGGGGTTTATATTTAAGCTGGATAGCTTATCTATGATGCCCGAGTGGGGTATTGTGTCAAATGCCTTTGCAAGGTCCAGATAGGCTGTGTGGACTACCTTTCCTTCATCTATGGCTTTGGTGACTGTTTCAAAGAAGTCAACCAGGTTCAAAGGCAGGATCTGCCCTTGACAAAGCCGAACTGGGTAGGATCTAGTGTCTGTAGGTCCCCAATGTCTTTGTTTATGAGCTCCATGATGATCCTCTCCATAGCCTTGCAAACTAAGCTAGTCAGGCTTATGGGGCGATAGTTTCCAGGGTCCGTAGATGCTCCACCTTTGTGGAGTGGGACCACTGTTGCTGCACGCCATTCTGTGGGCACATATCCTGTAGTGAGGCTGAGATTGTATAGCTGTTTTATTTGAGGGATTAGTTCCTCTTGTAGTTCATGTAGGGCCAACCTGGGACGCCATCTGGTCCCATGGAAGCAGTGTTTTTTGCTTTGGAGAGGGCAGCCTTCACCTGAGCATCTGAGATGTTTGGGAGGCAGCCCTCTGCCGCGATAGATATTTGCTCTTTTGGGGAGGGGTGGAGAAGTTCGCACTGAACCTGTCTGCCAGGATATTGGCGATGTCTGTGGGTTCAGTGTATTTTTTGTCGTTTAGAATCAACTCAGAACAAGTCTGGGAGTTGCATCCCAAGTTTCTAGCATAACTGAAAAAAGCCTTATGATTGTCTTTGGTGTCCTGTGCAATTTTTCTCTCAAAGCTGGCCTTGGAGGATTTTATGAGGGATTGTAATTTTTTGCTAGTACTGATCAGAGATGCCTTCCCTATTAGAGATTTTGCTCTATCATGTAGTAGCTTCCTCCTTCTGTTGTACAGTTTATTTATGGCAGGGGTCCACCAGACTGGACGCCTGCCTTTGGATGATTGGGTCTTGGTTTTGTTTGGGATAGCATGATCCATGCATTCCTGGAGATGTCTGTAGAATGCATTTATATAGGATTCTGCAGTTTGGGCTGTAGTTTCCACTGGCCCTGTGGCCTTGAAGGATTCCACTTCGGTTTTGAGAAGTGAGAAGTTCGCTTTTGAGAAGTTTTTCACTGTGGTTTTCTGGGCTGGGGGTGGGGTGAGATGTGGACATCCAGTGAAATTAATTTATGGTCTGATCTTACCAATGAGGGATATACTTCTGGTGTGGAGCATAGAGTCCCCATGTTGGTAATGATCAGGTCTAGTATGTTGTCCCCTCTTGTGGGAGTGGTGACTAGTTGTTCCATAGCATTTGAGTTTATAATTTCCAGGAATCTTTGGGCTAAGGTGCTGGGGCTTGAGTAGTGCTTCCAGTCAATGTTTGGGTAGTTGAAGTCGCCCAATATAATGGTGTTCGGAGAGATCTTCATGTTCTCCAATGTTTTCAGGAAAGCCGAATGGGATTCCTGACTTTGAGAGGGTGGTCTGTAGGATGCTATAAACTGAAAAGCAGTCTTGCCCACTGTGAGTTGCACATGAATGGTCTCCGATACTCCGTGCAATGCCACTAACCTGGAGGTGTGGATATCCTTGATAAATATGGAAACTCCCTCCTTTTGTGGTTCGGTCCGGGTTTTGGGGCAAAAGCATGATACGAGGTATAGCCTGGTAGTGCTGGGGTGCTCTCTGGAGCCTTGAACCAGGTTTCTGTCACTGCACAGATATCGATGTTCTCCATACTGAGGAGAGCTTGAGTGTGCATCTTGAGGTTAAGACTTCTGGCGTTTAGCAGCATTACCCTTAGTTTCTTGTTCCTTGTGCTCTCTATGGGGTGGGTTTGACTTTTGAGCCTTGCCTAAAAAGGCACTATGGGGTGGCAAGAGCCTTTGCCAATATCCAAAGCCCAGTGGTGACAGGTGCAAGCCGTCCCTAGCGCAACGTGGCTTGTCGAGCATGTCATCCCAGGCTGACAGACACTGGATCCCCTTTGAATGACACCAAAATTTTAGCCAATTGTTAAAATTGATCATTTTGTCTTTGTACTGTGGCATCATTCTAGGTGAGGGTAAGATGCTGCTCAAGGTCAGGGTCATACCAGCCTGGGCTACATGATCAGAGAGCTCCTCTATGTCCCTTTTCATGTAGTCCAGGGAGGTACGTCTCAGGTCATTCACACCAGCATGTACAATGACTGAGTCATATTTGTATTTGCTTTGGAGTGACCTGAGTGCTTGCGTTATGTGGCGGATCCTAGCGCCGACAGGCAGCTCACTGTGACCTTCTCTTTATTCAGCCTGGTGAGCGGGACGTCAGTGTGTCTGACAATAGAGTCACCTATAACAAGAGTATCAGGTGTGTTATTCAGCCTTAAGGGCTGTGGCTGCTTGGCACACTGACTTTGTGGGTTATGTGTTGTGTGTGTTTTGTTTTGAGGTAGCGTTTGCTTGGATGTCTGCTTGGGAGGTCTCTGTTGCTTAGGTAGATTTTTATTTAGAGCCTCAGTATGTTTTTGTGTATTTATGTGTTTGGTTCTGATGTGGTGGGACTATGTGATACTGGAATTGTGTTGTGTGAGGTTACCTTCTCCTCCTGACTGGTTACACCAGTTTTGAGATGAGAGAGCTCAGCCTCCAGTTTGGCTAAATAGTTGCATCTCTCACATATATTTGAACCTGTTTGGAGGAGGAGAGGGTTGTCCGTGTACATGAGACAGTTGTAACATTGCCTCAAAATTCCCAGATTCACCAGCTGGACTGGAGAGGAAACCATTGACTGACCTTTGGACATGCTAGAGTAATAGGAAACTGAATTTAAGATGGACCAATAGAGGACAGGGTGATCAGAGATTATAAGAGTAAGTAGTGCTTATGGTTTAATAGTGCTAACTTGTAGGATTACTTAATTGGACCAGTGAAGGGCCTTAGAATGAGAATATGGTGTTTAAATTGAGAGGTAGAGCAGTTCTAAGGGAAAAAGTGAAGAGCAGACTTTGTGGAGCCAGGAATAGTTTAAACCCAATTAGGCTGCCCGTTGTTGCGCTATGCTCAAAAGCGCAAAACCGCAAAAGAGGGTTTTAAGAGAGGAAGATGAAGGAGTTTTGGAATTGACCCAGAATGGCCAATAAAACTACAGTTTCAAGTCAGTAACCACTCCCACGGGGGAAGACAGGCTGCTCAATGTTTTTCACTGCCACTGATCAACAGAGAGACTTTCCTTTAGCCCAAGCAAAAATGGCCTCACAGAAACTTACAAACAGTTCAAGAACAGCAAGCCTGTAAATGAACTTTTTTAAATCTCAGAAAAGTGGGAAAAAGCAAGATTATTTTTTGTTTTTTTGTTTTTTCAGAGATAGCAGAGGTTAACAAGTATCAGCAAGTTATAACAGTGCAGTAAATGACCCCACACAAGAGTGCTAGGCCAAAGACAGATAAAATGCAAGTTTTGAGAAAAAAACGATTTTAAAAATAAGTGCAAACAGGAAATTCAGTAAACAGCTCTAGGTTGTGCTCTAAATACAGTTACTAATGCAGAAATCAAATTTAACAAGCCAGAAAATGCTCAAAATAGGCGGCTATGCAGAAAAACTTAGCAAATAAACAGAGGAAAAATACTTAAAGTCTCAAAAGTGGCTCCTTTCTTCTCTCAGCGTTTTCTCCTCTTGGTGGGTGCTTACTTTGAGTCTGATCAAAAAAGAAGGAATTCGTTTTCGAGTGTTGTACAACCATCATATCATATTCCAACCAGAGCAAAGTTTAAAGTACAAGTTCACAATCAGTGCAGACAGGTGATAAAAGCAGTTGAGAAGATGAATGATTCTAAGTATTGCTGTACCCAAGCTGATATATGGTCCAGTTGGTATATGCATGGCTACTTCAGAGTAAGTATGTCATTCATACACAACCAAAAGATGGAAATCCAACTGAACATGAAGAGTTTTATGGGCTCACATATGCCAGAAAACATTTCTGTAATTTATCAATCTGTTATGAAACAATTTGCAAGTTGGACGACAGTTGTCAGGATAGTCACAGATAATGCCGCCAACATGGTGAAGGCATTCCTGAAGCCTGTTGATGTGATAGATGCAGATGAAGAGGAGGAAGGTAATAAAGATGAAGCAGGACAATAGGTGGAACATGTTCCAGTTGATTGGCAATGACTTGAAGAAGAGGGTAGCAGTCCAGTACCTGTGTGCTATGCATGCATGGCACATACTTTGTAGTTGGTAGTTCATTCTGGACTTGCTGTAGCCTCACCAAAGATAAACAATGTCCTGGCCAAATGTCATCTCAGCTCTTTATAAGCCATGCAGAGCTATGGAGTTGTTGGAGCCAGAAGCATCGATCCAAATTCCATCCTCGAACAGTACATGATAGAACAGTAAACTGTCAATGATTTTGGCAATTGTTAAGATCAAATCACAACATGAAGGAACCCTTCAATGAGTTTGCTATATTCTTCCTTCCAGAATTACTCTCACACCAAATGACCTTGCTGTGCTACGAGAAATGGAGCAGCTGTTGAGTCCATTTGAAGTGGCTACTGCTCACCTGCAAGTAGTCAGATTCTACTGACAATAGATGGCTTCAAGAAATACATAAAGAAGATTGAACTACAGCATTGTATATCAGTCAAGTCTGGTCTCTTTGTATCATTGAGCAACAGATGTGATTATTTGTTTTGCTAGGCACATTGCCTGATCACCACAGATGTGGAACCATGATTCAAACCAAGGTGGACAACAGATCCATGTGACAGCAGCGCAGCATGACAGGCATTATTGATTGAGATGCAAGTACTAAGTCATTCATATAAACATCGACTATTTGCAGATGAAGTCGCCCATGCACCAGTACTGCAGCAACATCCATCAGCTTCACAGCTGGACATTCTGTTTTCGTACATGATGGGAAACAACAACACACCAACAAACATCTTTGAATCAGAATTGGGATCGTATTTGTCATCACCACGCAGCAGCTTGGAGCCGCTAATCTACTGGAATGACATTGCATGCTAAGAATCATTTCCAAACTTATACAAATTATGCTACTTCAGGAAATGTTGAAAGGGTTTTTAGTGCTGCTGGCTACATTGCTTCAGCTAGGCGAAGTAGACTTAGTGATACATCACTGGAGTTGCTTGTCATTGCCAAGTGCAACAGAGACCAGTTGATGAACATTACTGTTTGATGATTTTACTGTTTAATGGTTTTAGTATGTTTTCCTGTGCACTTGATTATATAGCTAAACGTGTTTAGAGACACTGTTTAACTTTTATGATTTGACATTGACTACATTGTTTTCAAGTTGAACACTTGGATTGACAAGTTGCAAGTTAAGACAATCAGCAGTAAGTTGCTAATTAAAAATCTAATTAGCCTAATTAGTTTCAATGTTTGCTAATTCTAATTAATTAGATGTGTCAGATAGCTAATTATAAATGTTAAGTTGTCAATCTCGCCTTCATTCTTGCTGGATGGGTTCGGAGCCGATCCTCGGCTCCGACTCGGCACACTAAAAAGCTCGAGAGCTAATTCCACCGGCTCGAGGCTCCCCTATATCCCACAATGCTAGGCGGTAACTACTCAGATCTCGTTTGCCGCTATAGCTGACGAGGTGCTTCTCTACCGGCTCAGGCAGGTTAGTTTAATTACTACTTTTTGGTACTTCAAAAATCTTTTATATCTTTTATATCTCAGAGTTTTAGCCCCTATTAGTGTTTTTTTCTTACCTTAGACTCTCGACTCCTTCCCTTTTGTCGAGTATTTAGTGTTTTTCTCTCCCTTCCCCTTTAGGCCTTTGGCCCTCCCCATTCCCACTAGTGACTAAACCTTTTTCTAAGGGCGTGTGTGTGTGTTTTACTTCATAACCTTTAAATTTTTTACTAAAGTGTGTCTGTGTGTTGTGTTGTGTAGACACTATGTCGAAGGAAAAGGTCTCAGGCTTCAAGAAGTGTGATTCGTGCTGTCAGAAGATGTCTCTGACAGACGGTCACACTTCTTGTGTCTATTGCCTGGGGCCTGTGCACCTGCAGGACTCATGTGCTGTATGTCATGGCTTCAGCCCTCGAGTCCTGCAGGAGCGTAAAAATAAGCTCATCCTTCGAGGTTTGTTGAAACCTGAAGGTCCCCGACCCAGTCCAGTTCGGTGGGCCTTCTAAGGCTCCAAAACAACCGAGCTCCTGCCCTTGAGTCGACTGTTCAGGTGGCCAAACAGGTCTCGACATCGGCTCGGCCGAGCCGATGTTCTGGGCCAGAGACTACTACCTCGGCTCCGGCTGGGCAAAACCATTATAGCGACGGCTCCGATGCCATCGAGCCATATGTAAGAAAAGGTCAAGATCCCTTCTGGATCATCTGTTACCATCTCTTGGCTCCGGCTGGAGCCAATAGATAAGTCCCCATCGGCTCCGATACCAGTATCGGAGCCATCTTATAGGAAGAGATCCAGGTCTCCTTCTGTCGGATCCATACATTCGATGCCGGGATCTCCTCTCCTTTCGAACGAAGCCATAAATCACATTCCTCTCGGTGTTCGAGGTTATCGGACCATGACATACAGAGGGAGGTGAGTAGACTTTAAGTCCGAGGCACTAGCCCAAATGCTCCATAGCCCGACTCATCAGTCCTTGGCTATTCCAGTCCTCAATATATTCCTCCTCCGACTCTTCGAGTTCGGGGCAGGCTGTCGGACCCTATCACTGTTAGTGCGCCGGATCGAACCACCTTCGTATTTAGGCTCCGTCCGCTCGATCTCCTCTTTGGAGGGATCTCGGCGCGGGCTTCATCTTCGGCTTCAGGGGAAGTGGCATCGGACGCTTGTCCGACCCGTTCTCCTCTCGAAGCTGGGCTGGTGAGTTCGGCTCCGACATCGCTTCGAACCCGTCTCTGTCGATTGCCGGAAGTTCTTGTCTCTTCGGAGCAAGGGCCTCGGACCTTACCTGACAGGGATGCCTTGAGGTCATCGCGGGCGTGCTAGGGCGATCATGCGGAGTTCTAAGAACCCACAGTTGGTTCCTTCAGCCTCACAGTTGGTTCCTTCAGCTCACCTCACAGTGCCTGCGAGATCTCTGCTCACCCACAGTTGTTTCCTTCTGCCCACCTCACGTGCCTGGGCGGGAGACCTGCTGCCTCGTTTTACACCGTAGCTAGGACCATCGTAGAGTTTCCTCACCCCTCAGGTTTCCATTGGAATTTAGAGAACCTCTTCCTAGGTCTCTCCTGATCCCTGCTGAGATCCCTAGGAAGAGGCAGCAAGAGATCCCCTAGGAAGCTACATTGACTCTGAGTCTATCACTCCTGATCCTGCTGGAATCCCCTAGGAAGGGGCTGTGAAGGGCATTGTCCTGCCCTGAGTCCTGAAGTCTGACCTACAGACATTCTAGAGATCTGATGAGAAGACTGGCTTGCTCTAAACTCCTGAGGATTGCAGACGGTATTCTAGGGTGAAACAGAGAGGGAAACTGGCCAGCTTCCTAAACCTCTCGGAGGACGAGTCGTGCACTGTACCTTGCGCTGTTTGGTGTGCCCTCACCTGTGTCCCCTCCCTTTGACCCCTTATGGAAGTGGTGCTCAAGGGCGTGGGCGGCTCCTGATTGCCCTGACGGGACCCCACCCCAGGAGACCATCCAAATTCATACATGTCTTCCTTCAGACAAGCAATTTCTTTCCAAAAGGTGTCGGTTGATGCTATTGGTGGCTGGAGGCTACAAAGAAAGTATTGGGCACAAAGAAGGAACTGTTCCATGTCCATCCTCCTACAAAAGGCTGGGACCGCGGACCGGATGGACAGGCAAGCGATGTTTTAGATCAGCGGACAGCAGCATCTTTTCATGCGGTAAAGCACAACTCTTTATGCCATTTCACCCGTCTCCAAAGAGATTTGATCAAGGATATGGGTGAATTGAGAAGGATCCTAAACAGGGGTTCAAGCTGAGTAACGCCATGATCTCCCACAAATTCACGTGGCTACCTAAGTCTATAGTGAACTCTTCCATGCAGCTGGTTTAAATGCGCAGCAGATGGAGGCCAGTATCTGCAGGCACAGGCATTGCATTATGAAGGCTGCGCCTGGATGCGGTTGTCAGCCAATTCATGGGAACCCTTTTAAAGGGTGTCCTTCACACAAACTCCCCATTTGATGGATCATCTTTGTTGTTTGGTCCACAGGTGAAGGATACATTGACTAAAAGCGAGGTGGAAGGTAAGACTCTCTGTCATAGGAAGACCGGTTTTTCTAACCTTCCTAGACCCTATCCCAAGGGTCAAGGGAGAGATGGGTCCGCGAAACAACTTGTGGGAGTCCCATCTGACGTTGCACACAATCTCAGAGTCTCATCTAGAGGCAGAGGGGGGAACAAAGGTCGTTTTCCGACTAGAGGGAACAATAACCGGCCCTCCAGTGAAGCAGAGGAGGTCCAAAACCAGGGTAGGTGAAATGTTCTCCTGACAAACCCTTTCAGCACCCCTGAGGCTGCGTGACTGCCGCGGCTAATCCGCCTTCGAGGCAGTCGGGAAGATTATCGCCGTACCCACCCGAAGCCTGGCTTTCCACAACTCAAGACAAATGGGTACAGTCGATTCGATCATCCGAGGGTTACAAAATTCTTCGTTCACATCCCATCTCAACGTTCAAAAATCATTCCAGATCTCAACCAAATCCCTTCCAGACGTTCCTACCCGGTCTAAGGGGAACAAAGCAGCTTTGGAAGCCGGAAATTTTTCAAAGCTACTATTAAAAGAGTCATCCAACCAGTCCCAGCAGACCAGCAAAGCAATCCGGAATCTACTCCAAAATCTACTCAAATTTTGGTACCCAAAACAGACTGAGACCCATCCTACCCATCCTAGTCATTAAACAAGTTTGTCAAGAAAACAAAATTCCGATGGTCACGCTACAGTCCATCCTGCCTTACCTTCGGTCAGGACAATTTGACATTGATGTGCTCTATAGATCTTCAGGACATTATCACATCAAAATGAACCACGCTCCAGGAGATAATTCTCCGCTCAGGCTAGGGAGCCAGGTCAGTCAGTTCAGAGCAGAGCCCTGCCTTGGTCTCACTCTACAGCCCCGAGTGTGTTCACCAAAATGCATGGCAGTGGTCACGGTCACTTGAGGCACCAGGGATTCCAGGTGTTTCCATATCTGGACGGTGGAATCTACTCCAAATTCTTTTGGTACCCAAAAACAGGGGACTGGAGACCCATCACAGTCTAGGTGGTTTAAACAAGTTTTATCCAAGAAAACAAAATTCGGATGGTCGCAGCGTTACATCCTACCCTTCTTGGGTCAGGACAATTGGATGTGCTCTATAGATCTTCAGGGCCGGCGTACTATCACATCAAAATGAACCCGGCGGCTCAGGAGATATCTCGCTTCGAGGCTAGGAGCCAGTCACTATCAGTTCAGAGGCCTGCCCTTTGGTCTCACTACAAGCTGATGTTCACCAAATGCATGGCAGTGGTCATGACTCACTTGAGGCACCAGGGATTCCAGGTGTTTCCATATCTGGACGATTGGCTCCACGGCCACCACCAGGCATCAGCTCTTACTATCCAGGAATTTCACCGTACCTGTCAAGCTCTAGGCATATCAATAAATTTCGAAAAATCTGTCTTGTCGCCTTGTCAGTCTATTACTTTTAAGAGCCAAATTAGAGACTCTTTTCATGACGCACAGAGCAGAGGTTTTAGACATTCCAAGTTTCTACTCTGAATTTGGTCAAAGTCAAAGTCAGGTTGGTGTTAAAGGTATTGGGACTCTTGCAGCTATTCCTCTTCTTCCTTTAGCTCGCTTTTACATGAGAATCCTCCAGTGGATGCTCTTCACCCAATGGTCCTTTCAGCTTACTTTCCCGATGTCCCATTCCATACTAATCACTCAAGTATGCAGAAACCAGCTATCTTGGTGGGTCACGCCACCTCAACTTCCAAGGAAGACCCTTCTCTCTTCCCCTCCAGTTGCCACGTTGACAACAGATGCCTCCCTGATCGGGTGGGGGCATTATCAGGCAGGACAGTCCAGGCACACATGGCAACCATTCGAGTGCCACTTGCACATAAATGTCCTAGAGATGAGAGCTTCTAGCTGTGCTGCAAGCCCTACACCTACCCTCTTCCCATAGGGACTATTGCAATTCAGACGGACAACATGTCCGTGGTGTGGTACATCAACAAACAAGGTGGAACCAGGTCATACCCTTATGTCGAGAAGCACTCAGACTTTGGCAATGGGCGATCTCCTCTCAGCGCTTTCTGATAGCGATGCACATCCTCGAAATCCAACGTCATTGCAGACAAATTGGAGCAGAGCAATCCTCATACAGAATAGTGGTCTCTAAAGACGCCAATTCTAGAAGAGGTATTTCTAAGATGGGGTTATCCTTTGCCGATCTTTTTGCTACTCCCAAAACAGCAAGTGTCAAGACTTCTTCACACTTTTCCCGCTACCAGGCCAACCCACCAGAGATGCTCTAGTCCACGATTGGCCCCGGGACTTCTGTATGCTTTTCCCCCCTTTCCATTGATACCTCGTAATACAGAAAGCCATCACATGAGAGCTACCATGATCCTCATTGCCCTTACTGGTCTCCGACAGATATGGTTCCCCTTTCATCGTTACCTTTGGAGCAGCCTTGGCATCTGGACCCAGTACCAGACCTGATTACCCATCAGTCGGGTCAGCTGCACCAATCTCTGTCTTCCTAAACCTCCTCACAGCATGGTTTCTCCACTCTACCTTAGCCAGGCTTCCCTCAATATCTCGCTCGGTCAGAGATATATTAATAGCCTCTCATAAACCCTCTACCCGGAAGATTTATACTAGTAAATGGAAACATTTTTCCTGTTGGGCATCATCGAAAAACATTGATCCTTTTACTGCATCTATCCAATCCATTTTAGACTTCCTGGTGGAACTTTTTCACTCAGGATCGTCTGCATCAACCATCAGAGTTCAGTTGGCTGCCATTTCTAATTTTCATGTCGGGGATACAGAAACTAGCATAATGGCTCACAAACTCTGTAAGGCCTTCTAAGAGGTGTATTTCTCCTCAAACCCCCGATCAAAGACCCTCCACCTCTATGGGTTTTAAACTTGGTGCTGGCATCTTTGATTCGTCCCCTTTGAACCGAACCAGCGGCTTCATGTTCTCTGAAGTTGCTTTCCTGAAGACACTTTTTCTGGTGGCCATTACTTCAGCGAAAGAGTTTCAGAATTGCAAGCCCTCTGCAGCCCCTCCTTACCTACTTTTCACAAAGACAGAGTATCTCTCCGACGTATCCCTCCTCCTTGCCAAAAGTCTCCTCTCAAGTTAACCTAAACCAGGTTATTGATCTTCCCGTCTTTTCCTAATTATTCAAATAGATCAGAGCAAAAGCTGCATTTTTGGATGTTCATCGCCAACTGAGATATTACTTAGACAGAACCAAACATCTCAGGAAATCTGATCAATTGTTTCTGTCATATGCGGAAGGAAGGTTAGGCCTTCCAGTTACCAAAGTGTCTCTGTCTAGATGGTTAACTTCTACAATTACCTTCATCTATGAGATTAGACATCAGAAATTACCCTCAAGACCTAGAGCTCACTCAACCAGGGCATTAGCTACATCCATTGCCTTTCAGGACAGGTTGCCAATAGACTCAATCTGCGCAGCAGCCACATGGGCTTCTCCTCATACATTCATTTCACATTACAAATTGGACATGGTTTCTAGAAGCCGTGCCAATTTTGGTTCCACTGTTCTCAAGAGTCTGTTCCGATAGGCCACCCGGGATAATGTGCTAGGACGCCGTCCCATCCAGCAAGAATGAAGGCGAGATTGACAACTTAACATTAAGAAGTTATGTACCTACCATAACGCTCCATGTTAGTTGTCTTCTTCTCGCTTTCTTTCTTAAGGCCCCGCCCTCCTTCCCCAAGCCTGGACAGACCGACAGGAATTGTTTTGTGTTTCTTTTCCGAATCTTGTTATTCCATTTTGCAGACTAGTATTGCTTGGTATAGCTACCAAACGAGATCTGAGTAGTTACCGCCTAGCATTGTGGGATATAGGGGAGCCTCGAGCCGGTGGAATTAGCTCTCGAGCTTTTTAGTGCCAGTCGGAGCCGAGGATCGGCTCCGAACCCATCCAGCAAGAAAGAAGGCGAGAAGAAGACAACTAACATGGAACGTTATGGTAGGTACATAACTTCTTATTAATTAGCAAAAATGAGCTGCTAATTCTAATTTCAATTAATTAGCAAATAAGCAAATTAAAAACAACACTGGTTGACCAAAATTGTGTTGACTAAATGACTAAATAGATGTCAACAAAAGTGCTGTTAGACAAACGTAGCACCTTCCAGATGTATACACACGCACACACACACATGCATATATAGATATTACTGTATACAGACATATACATGCATGTGTGTGTGTGTGTGTATGTATATTTAGATAGATCTAGGGATTTTTATTTTGCATATTTATATGTATAAAGAATGAGAAGTGCCAGATGATCTGAAAGGGTTTGGTTCATCTTCCTCATTACTATGGCTGAAGCACCAGCTCTCAGTCTGCTTGACAACAGTCTAAACCTCTCCTCCCCTTTCCCAGTAATACCCTGTGCTCTGCCTTCTCTCTGCTGATCTATTTTGATGCTTTTTGTGCTCACATGAAATGGGTCAAGGCTTTTTTGAGGGCTTATTGCTGTGTTTTCTGTCCTTTTGGACTATGCAAATCATTTTTGACATTTCTTTCCATTCTGGACTTGCTGGTGAAATAATTGTAGTTTTTCTTTCAAAAGTAAAGCAGCTTTTGCCAGGTGACATAGAGGGATAAAGCAATGACTACAGCACAAACAAGCCAAATTCAGATGTCCTCCTTTATCATTGTTGCAGTATTCCACATAGAAGGGATCTCCCACCCAGGGCAGCCCGATGATCTGCCAGTATCCAAAAGTGTAAAGATCTTGTATATGCCATATATCACATCTATACCCCTGCATGGAATGTAGGGCATAAAAGGGACGTATGGAAGCAATTACCCAGAACTTCTTTGCCGCCAGTTTGAATACCATTTATTGCCAGTTGGTCTGAAAGCTTTGTTGCTAAACTGAATATTTAGCAACACCAGCTAAGTGTCCCATTACTTTTCTTGGTCTTGTATTTCATTTTGCTACCTAGAGTTCATGTCATCCAAGAAAGGAAAATGTCAGTGTGGGAGGCAGATTCCCCATAAGGATAATCACAGTGTCTTTTTTGTTTGTGTGCTTTCCACAACTATACATCATGTAGTATCTGTAAGGCATTTGTGCCTAAGGCACTCAGAACCTGTTTGTCTTCCCTGGCCATTTATCTTGAAAATCAACAGCTTAAACAGACCAGGGTAACATGCTAGGAATCCTTTAGCCCTGAGGTACTCCCACTGGGTAAGGAGAAGGCCATGAAGTCTCAGCCAAATTCTTTAGTTGTCCAGCCTCCACTGGATGTCCCTCTAGAAGCAGGTAATACCTCTGTAGGTTGTTCAGCATCTACAGCAGAGGCCACCATAGATTTGCCTTTTCTCATCCTCTGAGGCTTTGGAGGCATCTGCTCCGAAGGTCGAGGGGGAAGCATGGTTGATTATCTCTGAGGATCCTTGAGGGACTCTGCAGATATTGGTGAGGGAGGAAGTTTGATGTTTTATTATTGAACCTCGCCAAGGGTCGGAACCTCCAGTTTTCATTAGGGCTGCTGTCCTTTCTAAGAAAAGACAAAAACTGAAGCATATTTCAGTCCATCCTAAGGATCCCAAAAAGAAATGGCAATACTTTACTCGGGGCTTGTTTTTTTGGCTTAATGACCCTAAAACCTCCTTAAGAGGTTTTGGTTCCTACTCCTCCTTGGACTTCTACCCCTTTTAAATGGCTTAAGAAATAGGATTTCTGTGATGAGGATTCAGTGTCTGATGAGGGATCTTTGTCCTGTTCTTCACAGATGCCTTCACTTTTGGCTTATGGTTCTGATGAAGGGGAGTCTGTTTGCCCTGAGTCTCCTTTCAAGGAATTGTCCTGTGGGGATACAGTTGCTAGGATGATGGAATTCTTTAAGTGGGATTCTTCTCAGGTGTCTGATATTGAGATTTTATGGGTTTCTTCAGGTGGATACTCCTAAACCACCAGCAGTTCCTCCTGTGTTGGCTACCTTGTTATATACTTCCATTGCTGCTTCCAAGTCCCCTGATTCTCATCCTTCTGCTCCTAAGAAACCCTATAGGTTCTATAAGGTTTCACACGACTGTCAATTTTTATTTTAATGTCCTTCTGCTTATCCTGCTGTGGTGTCAGTCTCTTCTAACAAATCTTCTAAACTTTTGCCTCCTGATATAGAGAAAAGTGTTATGGAGAGGATTGGTAAGAAAGTTTACACTGCTTCTACTCTGGCCTTTTGGGCTATTAATTACCACACCCACATGACCAGGTATGCTGTGACCTTGCTTGCTCTGGCTTGTCAGGTTATTTCTGACCCTTCTGATTCTGACAGCAAATCCTCTGCCTTATCTTTTTTAGGTTCTGTTTCTCAAGTGGCTAACCCCTCTATTAAGTGTAGCTATGATGTTACTGATCCCACTTCTAGGGCTGCAGCTTTTGTCTCTCCTATTCCATAAGTTCCAGAAGAATTATCCTTCTAGCTCTGCTTTTGTTTGCAGGCAACCCTGCCAGGTCTTCAAGGGTAGGAAGGGTGGGAGGCAGGCCCCTTCTGCTAAGGCTTCTCAGATTTCTGTGGCCCAGAAGCCTCCTTTATCTGATAAGTCTGCTTCTCTTTGACAGTTTGCACCCTCTCCCACTTCTTTTAGACCAGGTTATTTTGTCCCTTTGGCCTGTCCCTTTGTCTTCCAAATTGGCATCTCATCACTTCAGATTCTTGGGTTCTGTCATTCATCAGGGTTACTTCATGGTATGGAAATCTCTCCCTCATTTTTCAAGAATTCCTCAATCTCCTCTAGAGCAATTTCTTTATTTCCCCAGGGGTTCTAGAGTCCCTCGTGAATCAAGGAACCATTCAACCCAGCCCCCTTCCCAAGTGGGAATGGGCTTTTATTCCAGTATGTTCCTGGTTCCTTGAAAGGAGGGCACTTGGAGACTGATTTTGGATCTCTCCTGGCTCAACACCTTTCTCAAGCTCCCTCCTTTTTGGATTCTTACTCTTCAAATGCTGTTTCCTCTCTTATTATCCCAGACTTTTCTGGTGTCCATGGATCTGAAAGATACTTACCTTCATATCCCTATTCACCCTCTCTTCAGGAAGTTTTTACATTTCTCTGTGTCTTCCTCTCATTTTCAGTTCTCTGCTTTACCCTTTCATGTCTCTATGGCCCCAAGGGTATTCACAAAATACCTAGGTCCTGTGATTGCCTTTCCTGGCTCCAAGGCATTCTGATATTTCCTTGTCTAGATGGCCTGTTGCTTCATGTGCCTTCTCCCAGTCATTTGTTACAGAATCTGCAGTTCTCCATATCTCTTCTTCAATGTCTGGGGTTTACTATCAACTTCCAAACGTCCGTCCTGACTCCCTGTCAGGATTATGTGTATCTGTGATGCAGGATTCAGACAGTACCAGTGTTGGCCTCTCTTCCACCTCCAAAGGTATTGTCATTGACAACCTTCTTTCAGTCTTCTTCCTCTGACTGCCATGCCAGCCAGGGAGTTTCTGTGGGCCCTGGGATTCATGGCCTCTTCTATTACAATGCTTCCTCTTGCCAGAGTGCACATGCAGAAGCCACAATGGTACTTCAAGTCAATTTGGCTGCAGCATTGTCACCATCTGGACTTTAGTGTATCTCTCCTTCCCTTTCTCAAGAAGGAAGAGTGGTGGATTCAACTGTTCGTTCTCAGCCCAGCCCAGTCCAGCCCTTTCAGTGTCCTGTCCCTTCTCAAGAGTGGTTCAATGCCTCTGACATTGGATGGGGGACTTCTCTTGGTCACCTGAAAGTTTAGGGCCTCTGGCCTCTGTATAAGAAGTCTGACCATATCAACATCAAAGAGGTGAGGTCTCTGATTCTGGCCCCTCAGGTTTTCCACCCCATGTCACTCCAGGCTCCTTGAAGGTGTACACAGACAACACTACAGTGATGTGGTTATGTCAATAAGAAGGGGGGCACAAAATCTTATCTTCTCTGCAGGATAGATCTTCAGGCTTGGGAAGTGGTCTCAGTTATTAGTTAACTGTTCAGGTAGTATACATTCCTTCAGAACACAGTCTAGTGGAAGACTCTGAGCAGGTTCAAAACACAGGTTCATGAATGGAAAAGTGTATCCATAGACAGTTACTACACCATCTACTTCAGAACAATTTATTGGCCAGATGTCAACATGGCTTCAGGCTTTTCCACAATACGACAACTGCACTCCTATCCTTCAGTGACAGCATCAATAATAACCGTAATAACAATCTTCTCTCTTCAGCACTTTTCATCGTCCTTTCAAAAGCATTCGACATGGTCAACCACCATCTACTTATTAATATACTAAAATCCTTTTCTCTGGATACGACTGTAAAATGGTTCCAGTTCTACCTGGACAATAGACAGCAGGCAGTGCTATGGGACAACAACCTATCATCCCATCTCCCTGTTACCCTAGGTGTTCCTCAGGGCTCTATCTTGGGCCCCCTCCTTTTCTCATTATTTATCAATGACCTTAACCTAGCTATTCCTCCAGCTAACTGTGTACAATATGCAGATGATTCGACAATAATCTGCTCAGCTAAATCTCAATCTCAACTGCAGACTCTAACTCAGACAATGTGTAATACAACAGAAAACTGGTTTCTACAACACTGCCTCCTCTTGAACCCCCAAAAAACAAACTCCTCCTCTTCACTCCTACCCATAAGTCACCCCCAATAAACTTTTCAGTCTTATCCAACAATGGTATACTCATATCCCCTGATCCAACAACTAAACTTCTAGGAGTAACCATTGATAACAACTTGAACTTTGAAATCCACATCAACAATACCATAAAAAACTGTCAACAGGAAACTAGGCTCCCTTTATAGGATTAAACCCTTTCTCTCCCCACTAGCCAGAACCACTATTGACCATTTCCACCTTATCTCTACACTTCTCTATGCTTCTTCAATACATACTAACCTGTCAAAAAATAACCTTAACAAGCTAGCCAACTCATATAACAGCATTGCCAGATTTGCTACTGCTTCCCCCTTCAGGACCCATCACTGCTATAACCTGAAACAGGCTGGTTAGAGTTTCAGAATCAGATTCACTTTAACCAACTCACCATTGCCCACAAGACCCTCTTCCAACCTACTAATACCCCAATACTTTCTAGCCTCATTACCCAATATAAAAACCTTACGACTTTACGCTCATCTAATAAACTACTTGTATCAACATGTAAATCTAACAACATGGCAGGAGATGCTCTGTTATGTAATGCAGTTGGAAGATATTGGAACCATCTCCCTCCTGAACTTACATCACTGTCTTCTTTTATACTTTTTAAGCACAATCTTAAACTCTATCTTAAAAGCCATTGGTTATGTCCCAGTACAAATCCAGACTAATCTCATCCTATATCCCTGTTACCTTCACTAAAGACCTAATACCTGCTCTGTCTGTGTCTTTCTCTATCAAGGTCTATCCTTGGTAAACATATATCTTATCCTAACAGAGATAATTTAACATACCTAGTTAGTCTTCTGTATATAAAATCTACAACATCTTACCTAAGGCTTGCAACAAGATTTGTTTAAACTGTGATCATTTTTGAACTGTTGAAACTTGAAGTATGTATCTGTATAACAACTAGTTACTAGTAAAGTCTTTTATATAAAAAGTATAAAATATCTTATCTAATGCTTGCAACAAGATTTTGTATAAATTGTGAAAATTTCTGAACTGTTGACATTTGTAGTATTTATCTGTATAACAACTAGTACCAGAATGTTTGTAGTATGGTTATCTCTTGGAGCTTATCTCCCTGGGACTCTACTGAAAAAGAACATGTATCCAGTTAGACTATCCCGGTCAACAAATGTAAAATAAAATAAATGTTTCATAGAGACATGTTTCTAGACATTTGTCCATCGGTGGGGTATTCCCCAGGTAGATGTTTGCCTCCCTTCTGACCAGGCAGCTTCCTTTCTTCTATTTCACAGTGCCATGCCATCTTCAGTGGAAGATGGATACCCTTTCTTTTCCTTGTAAGGGGATATTTCTTTATACTTTCCATCCTCTTCCTCTACTTACTGCAGAATATTCATCTGGACTCCCCAAAAATCTTGCTAGTTATTCTCTTTTGGCCAAGACAGCACTGGCTCCCCCTCTTAATGCATCTGATCAGGGGCAATCATCACAAGTTAATTCAATGGTTGGATCTCCTAACACAGGACAAGGATTCTCTCATCCATCTTCACTTGTCCACTCTGCAACGGACACTGTGGGTGATAGGGTTTTGATCCATTTCAGGTACCTCTTTTCTGAGGATGTGCTCACAGTTTTATAGGAGGCAAGGAAATCCTCAACCAAATAATCTTGTATGTCCAAATGGAAAAGATTTTCTGTCTGGTGCCATGCTCATCATAACCAGGACCCTTTATCGGTGGGAGTCCTACTGGTCCTCTCTTATTTGTGTGAGTTGCTCCAATCTAGCCTGCCCTATTCTTCTGTGAAAGCTCATTTGTCAGCCATTTCTGCTTCTCTGCTTATGAATCCTCCTTTAACTTCTCGTTTTGTGGTCAAACAATTTCTTAAAGGCATCCTCTTATTAGGCCTCCAAGAAAACGTACTCCTTCTCCTCATTGGGACCTTAATTTTGTTTTAGAAAAATTGACTCGAGCTTCTTTTGAGCATGGGGATTCTGCTTCTTTGCAATATTGTACCTTGAATACTGTTTTGTTGCTTTTACTTCTGCTTGGAGGGTTTCTGAGCTCCAGGCCCTTAAGGCCATTCCTCCTTTTTTTGTTTTTTCACAGGGAAAGGGTGTCCCTTCGTATTAATCCTTCTTTAACACCCAGGATAGTAAATGAGTTGTCCTTGAATCAGTCAGTACAACTCCATTCTGTTTTTCACTTCTCCTCAGTTGCTAGTGAGAGGGTCTTGCATATCTTGGATTTTCACAGACAGCTCAGGTACTATTTAGATAAAATTAAGACTATTTGTAACTCTGGTCAGCTTTTTTTCCTTTCATCCCATGCCATTGGATTTGCCTATTTCTAAGCAAGCCATCTCCTCCTGCATGCCTAAGGACATTTCCTTTTGTTTTTCTTTTCATGGCAAATCTCTGTCTACTTCTGTCAGAGCTCATTCCAGTAGGGCTGTTGTCTCTTCTGGTGCCTTCTTCAAGGGGTTGGACACCGATTCCAGCCTTGAAGCTGCTTATTGATCTTCTGTCCATACCTTTACTAAGCGTTATAAGTTGGATAAGGTTTATAGGGCTAGAGCAGGTTGTGTTAAAACCATTTTATATGGGTTTGTAGAAGGCTTTTCTCAGCCTTCCATCTCCCATTCAGTTTCTTTTTAAACAAGAAACATCTTTATTAAATTATCACTTATGACGACAATCATACAGTTATATAACTGAAAACAAATCATATTGATATAACCTTAGTTGCAAGCATTATACCTCACAAACCATATTGACGTAATTTTAGTTGCAAACATTATACATCACTTATAATCTACCCAATCATTGTCAGTCAGACATTACATAGCTCATCAAGTCCTGCCTTCTCTTAAACATCATTCCTCCCCTGTATGTATTGTTCCGACAATTCCCATTTTTTTCCTATGTAGTTTTCTCCTACCCTTTTCTAAGGATCCCAATTCCAGTTGTTTTATCTCTGTTACTATATTCACTACTTCTAGTGCAGTTAAGACTTTGATTTCCATTTTCTAGTAATGGCTTTTTTGGCAGCCACCATAATTAGACTCAAGGGCTTTCTATGTCTAGACAATTCCAATTCTGTGTCATAACTCAGAAAAAAATATTTCCCTAGAAACACAGATTTGCTCACCCATTATCTCTGATAGAGTAGTCTGCAGGGAATCTTTAAAGTCTGCCAAATCATTACACTCCCAGAAAATATGTTCCCAATTACCTCTTTCTTCCCCATCACACCTCCAACATTTGCTGTCTACCTGAATCAAAATTCTCTGGAGTCTACTTAGGGTATAAAATATTTTATTTTATTTTTTTATTTTGGAAAATATTTCCAAGCAAAAATCCTAATTCTAGATTTTGTTGTATATTTGGGAGACATGCATACAGTGAATATAAAAAGTGTACACACCCCTGTTACAATGCCAGGTTTTTGTGATTTAAAAAATGAGACCACAATAAATCATTTCAAAACTTTTCCCACCTTTAATGTGAGCTATAACCTGTACAATTCAACTGAAAAACAAACAAATCGGTTAGGGGAAAAAATATAAAAATAAAAAAACGTACAGTAAGCTGGCTGCATAAGTGTGCACACCCATTAAAATAATACTTTGTTGAAGCACCTTTTGCGTTAATTACAGCATTCAGTCTTCTTGGGTACATACCTGCCATCAATTAAAGAGACTGATTAATCCCAAATAAAGTTCAGCTGTCCTAGTAGGATTTTCCTGACATTTACTCAGTTGCCTGCTACAGCAAAAGCCATGGTTCACAGAGAGCTTGCAAAGGGATCTCATTGTTGAAAGGTATCAGTCAGGAGAAGGGTGCAAAAAAATTTCCACAGCATTGGCTATATCATGGAACACAGTGAAGACAGTCATCATAAAGTGGAGAAAATATGGAACAACAGTGACATTGCAAAGAACTGGACATCCCTCCAAAATTGACGAAAAGAGAAGATCAGGGAAGCTGTGAAGAGACCTATAACAACACTGAAGTAGCTGCAGGAATTTCTGGCAAGTACTGGTTGTGTACTACATGTGACAACAATCTCCCGTATTCTCCGGGTCCCTATTAAAAGAATGAAAGATTAAAATGTCGAGCGCTGTAAACAATGAAAATGTTGGACATCAATGTGTGTTTTGTGAGATCGCAAAACAGTGCAGATCAGGAAATGTGCCCTTTCCTCACTGTAGTGCGATCTCTGAGTTGGTATATATAATTAGCGGGGGTGTGAGGGGTGCAGCCCCCCACAATAAATGGTTTAATATTATGCATTTTTGCTGTTTACAGCATTCAAGTTTTTGAACTTCTATTCATATAATATAGACCCTATTCTCCATATTTCTGGCCTATGGGGTAGGGTTGCAAGATGGAAGCCTTTTTTTACACAGAAAAACATCCAGCATGTGGGAAAATGTATTATGGTCTGATGAGACCAAGGTTGAACTTTTTGGCCACAATTCCAAAAGGTACATTTGGTGCAAAAACAACACTTTGCATCACCAAAAGGACACCATCCCCACGGTGAAGCATGGCGGTGACAGTATCATGCTTTGGGGTTGCTTTTCTTCAGCTGGAACTGAGCTTTAGTCAAGATGGAGGGAATTATGAACAGTTCCAAATACCAGTCACATTTGGCCCAAAACCTTCAGGCGTCTGCTAGAAAGATGAAGATGAAGAGGAATTGCACCTTTCAACACAATGACCCCAAGCATATATCCAAATCAACAAAAGAATGGCTCCACCAGAAGAAATTTAAAGTTTTAGAATGGCCCAGCCAAAGTCCAGACCTAAATCCAATAGAAAATCTGTGGGGTGACCTGAAGAGGGCTGTGCAAAAGAGATGCCCTCACAATCTGACAGATTTGGAGCACTTTTGCAAGGAACAGTGGGCAAATATTGCCAAGCCAAGATGTGCCATGTTGATAGACTCCTACTGAAGAAGACTGAATGCTGTAATTAAATCAAAAGGTACTTCAACAAAGTATTAGTTTAAGGATGTGCACACTTATGCAACCAGCTTATTGTATGTTTTTAATTTTTTATATTTTTTCCCCTAACAGATTTGTTTGTTTTTCAATTGAATTATACAGGTTATAGGTCACATCAAAGGTGGGAAAAGTTTTGAAATGATTTATTGTGGTCTCATTTTTTTGCATCACAAAAACCTGGCATTTTAATGGGTGTGTACACTTTTTATATCCACTGTATGTCCCTCCATTTTTTCTTTGTGAATTGCTTATCCAGTCTCTCTGTTCCCAATCCTTTCTAACCTCCTCTAATTGATTCTTTTAGTTATCATGCAATATTTTATATACTGTACTAATTATTCCATTTTAACAGCAGCTTCTGTTCTAGATTGTAATAAAAATTCTACCAGTGCTGGTCTTTTTCATTTAGGACTCCCACTATTTCTTTCTCTTTGCCTATATTCTAATATCAATCTTTTTTTTCAATAAGCATCTTTATTAAATTATCACATATGACATTGGCAATCTGTTAATACATTTATATCAATGAAAAACAAACAACATTGACACCACTTTAGTTGCAAACATTATTCATCACGCATCGTTGAAAGAACCATAGTTGCAAGCATTGTACATCACTTATAATCTATCCAGTCATTGTCAGTTAAGCATTATATGGCTTATTCAAATTCTGCCTCTTAAACCTTGTACCTTCTCTGCATATATTTTCCCACAATTCACATTTTTTTCTATGTAGTTTGCTCCATCCCTTTTCTAAAGATCCCAATTCCAGTTGTTTTATCTGTGTTACTATATTCACTACTTCTAGTAAAGTTGGTCTAGACTTTGATTTCCATTTTCTAGTAATTGCCTTTTTGGCAGCCTCCATAATTAGACCCAGCAAGGCTTTACTATGACTAGGCAATTCTGATTCTGTATCAAAGCTCAAAAAATGTCTTCTCCCCAGTCAATCCAATCTGCTTACCCAGCATCTCCAACAGAGTGGTTCTCAGGGAATCCCTAAAGTCATCCAGCTCATAACACTCCCAGAAAATATGTTCCCAGCCACCTCTTTCTTGCCCATCATACCTGCAACATTTGCTTTCCACCTGAGGAAAGAATTCTTAGGAGTCTACTTGGGGTATAAAAATACCTATGTAAAGACTTCCAGGCAAAGATCCTAAATCTTCTAGATTTTGTTGCATATTTGGGAGATGTACATATATCCTCCATTGTCTCTTTGTGAATTGCTTATCCAATCTCTCTTCACAGTCCTTTCTAAGCTCCTCTGACTGATTCTTATAATTATCATGCAATATCTTATATGCTCTACTAATTATTCTTGTTTTTAATGGCAGCTTCTGTTCTAAATTCTATTAAAAACTCTACTGGTGCTGGTCTTTCATTTAGGACCCCCATATTTCTTTCTCTTTGCCTATACTCTGATATCAATCCTTGATAGGGAACGCAATCTCTAACCTGCAGTCTAAATAAATTCTCGGTCTCTTCCCATTCTATTACCTTTCCTTTTCTAGTTATTTTCTCCCAAGACCTTGGTTTCTTTGCCAGTTTTCTCCACTAAATTCCAGCCCCTTCTTGCCTATTATCTGTATCCCTAACCACAGTCTTCCCTATCAGCAGATTCTCTTTTCTCCATTCTCATGCTCTTTTAGTTCTTAGAATACTCCCTGCTATGTTATGAATATAATACTCTGTATGATTTTTGTTGTTCTCCTTAAGAGTCTGCATCCAGAATTCCAGTCTCTCCTTATTTCTTGGGCTTCCCCCTGTATCATCATAATTCCTTTCCACATTGAATTATAGTTTTCTGCGTGTGCTATGTATAAGAGTCTTAACCGTGTTGCTCTAAAATACCCCCTCAAATTGGGTAATCCTAGTCCGCCTTGTTCTGTTGGAAGAATCAGCTTATCCCACTTGACCCTCGATGTCTTCCCTTCCCAGATAAAATCCTTCATAGGTTCATAGGTTGGTACTAGGCTATCGACCCTACGGCCTATACAAGCCTAGCCATAACACTTCCCTGGCTATTTCTTCCCACACTATTTACTTCCCAGGACCCCTGTCTAGCAGGGCGACTCTTCAACTCTTTTTTAACTGCTATCCACAGCTTCTCCTCTGGTTGATAAAAATATGCCTGACCTCTGTATAAGACTAAAGGAAATAAAAACATTTTAATTGCTTGTACCTTATTATCCATATCCATATAATAAAGTCTTCCAATTTCTCAGTTTTTGTATTATCTTCTGTTTAGTCTCTTCCCAAATATCTTTAGCTGCCACAACAGAGTCATTTCTAATACGTACTCCTAAATACTTCATTTTATCTTGTCCCCATAAATATGGATATTGTTAGACCAATTTGTGAGTGGGTACACAATTTACTTCTATTGCCTTTGTTTTAGCTTCATTAATTTTGTATCCTGAGAAGACAGGAAACTGTCTCAAAATGTTCCACAACAATGTTGTGACCCTCTCTGGTTTTATCATGTATAAAATAATATCATCTGCAAATAGAGCCAGCTTTTCTGACTACCATACCAATTATATCCTTGAATTTCTGAGTTCCTTATTTTATTTGCTAGTGGTTCTAAATATAATGCAAACAACAAAGGGAAAAGCAGACAACCCTGCCTGGTTCCTCTGCTCAAGCAGATGTTATCAGAGAGGACCCCAGCCACTTTCATTTTCTCCTTTGGTCATATATAATCCTAATCAACCTTATAATTTTAACAGAGAAAGCAAATGCTTCCATTGCCCTGCTCATGAAGTCCTAGTCTACTCTGTCAAATGCTTTCTCTGCATCAAGACCCACCAATAACAGTGGTATTGTCCTACATTCTGCTTCCCTCTGGGTTATTGGTGTTCTGTTAATATTATCAAATGTTTGCCTCCCCTCCACAAAACCAGACTGATCTATATCTATCAATGTTGGTATCAATTTTGCCATTCTTTTAGCCATTATAGACATAAACACTTTATAATCATGGTTTAGTATTGAAATGGGGCCTGTATGAAGCTGGATCCGATACCTCTTTTAGGTATTACCATTACCACCGCCTTCTTCCAGGATGCTGGTACTTCTCCTCCTCTTAAAATACTGTTAAACAAAACTTTTCATATCTTTATCAGTTTTTTCCTTCCTAGCTTCCAAACTTGATAGATGGTATTCCTGGGGACTTTCATGTAGATTGGTTATACATAGCCATTTTTATCTCATCTCTTCCTATCCTAACTGTTAGTAATTGAGCCTCATCTACCTCTAACCTTGGCATATTTCATTCTTCCATAAACATTTCCATTTGTACCTTTTCTTGATTTCCATATTTCTCTGCTTTATACAAACTTTAATAAAATTTTCAAAATATTTTTAATTCTTGATATCTTCCTCATTATAGGCTTCCTAAGCTTGGTGACAGCCGATGTTCTTCATGTTTCACTGTTGCAGTCATTTCAATTGGATTATCCTGCTGACAGGCTACCCCGGTCGGCCTGAATTTCAAAGTCTAGGTCCGGCATTGGTTGCCATCACTTCTTCCCTGATGTCAGTGTGCCAGGGGTATAAAAGATGCAGCTGACACCATTTTCTTCAGTCTTTCTTGCTGCGCGGTGCCCGAAGCAAAAGCAGTTCGCAAGTGGCGGTCAGCCGACTCCTGAGATTTTCGTGTTCGAATTTCAGATACAAAGTCTTCATTAAAAGCTAAGTATCTCATTGGGGAAACTTTTTTTTTGCTCCAGACTGATGTCAGAAAAAGTTAATAATTGTATTTCTTGTGGGAAGCAAATACCTCATAAGGACTTTCATTCCTATTGTATTCCTTGCCTAGGCCCTGACCATGACGTTGCTAACTGTCGGTTCTGTGCTAGATTTAACCAACGCACTATTAAGCGTCGGTACAATTTTGCATTTCACTATTTTGGCAGAAGATTTAATTACACAATGCCATTGGATAGCCATCCAACTACCGCAATTCACAAGAAACGCAAAGAAAAAGAAAAGGACAAGCATCCAAGGTCCAAAACTGATGACGAGGCTTCTTTTAAGCCAGTCGCCGGTTCGCCGGTTCTCAGTGAGGCGCTTTTGCAGCCCCTGACGCCTGCTACATTAGAGCCGCAGGCTGCTACCAACTCCCACATGGAGCCAACTAGGCCGCTGGAGACTCAAGGTATTGGAACCTCAGAAACTATTCTCTCAGATGGGTCCGGAGCTGCTAAGCAGGCATCGGCTTCTGAGGGTGTTTTCAGGCCTACACAGTTATATGTAAAACTGACTTCAGCTTCAAAGGCAAAGACTAAAGCACCTTTAAAGACAAAGAAACAAGTACAACAGCCACATGAACAGGCCTCCGTGCCTAAAGACAGATGCTCAAAATGGCCGAAGACCTAATTACTTTGATCAGGGGTTCCCATCCCCCTCCTGATAAGAGGCCTAGGCAAGAGACAGAATATGAATCTTCAGATCAGGTTTCCATTTCTTCTGATTCCTCTTCTGATCAGGAATACTCTCTTCCTCCCTATGAGGATTCTGATGCTGAAGAATCTATCCCTTCAGCCTCTCCTCCTGAGGACTACTCTTTTGGGGAAACTCTGCATACCATGAGGGAGCATTTCCATTGGGAGAGCCAAGATTATTCAGAATCTAAGAAAAGGCTCAGAGACTTCCTTTTACTACCTCAGCACAGGCCCCTTGCTATTCCACCTGTGTTAGACAATGTAGATGATGTTTTTTCAAAGTCCAGTCTCACTCCTGACTCCCTGCCTCCAGCTCCTGTTAAGCCAGACAGATACTACAGGGTTCCTGATTCACATAAATTTATTTTTAAAAACCCTGCTGCTGACCCAGAAACTATCTCTCAGGGTCCCAAAGGGGTCAAGGCTTCCACTGCAAAAAACCCTACACCCTCTGACAGGGATTATATAGCACTGGACAGATGGGGAAAAAAGATTTACACTTCTGCAACCTTGGCTATAAGGGCTTTAAATTGTCAGTTTCATATGCTTAAGTATCAGCAATATATTATGTCATTGCTAAAAGAGAAAATGTTGATAAATTCTGAATTTGCAGAAAACAAAGAAATGCAGGATTTATTGCACGCAGCTGAACAAGTTGGAAAACATACTTTGCAATGTGGTTTTGATTCTTTGGAGGCTTCCTGCAGGGCCGCTGTTACGGGTTCTGTCATCAGGAGGCATGGTTGGTTAAACGAACAGAATTTGCCTGATCATGTTAAAGCAAAATTATTAGATGCTCCATTACAGCATGATACTTTGTCTGGTGTTAAAGCGGAGGAGGTGTTGAAGAAAATGGAGGCCAAAGCAAAATCTATGCAAACAGTCAAGGATTTCTTACAGGTACAGCCTCCAAGATTTAGCAGACACTGGCCTACAAATAATTGGCCCTTTCCAGTGTCAGACAGGCCACAAAGGGGCAGATACAGATGCCCTTGAGGCAGATCCCAGCCCCAAGTCACATACAGGTCTAAACAATGGGGTGCTTCTTCCTCCAAAAGCGGAGAAGACAAATCACAGCCATATAGGAGACAGTCCCAATGACTTCCCCCTGCCTGCGCCAATCACTTATCTAATGGCAGCACCATTAGGGGGAAAACTAGCACTTTTTCATCAAAATTGGCACATAATAACCCAGGACAAATGGGTCTTGAACATAGTGTCACAAGACTACAAGTTTCACTTTCATACCCTGCCAAGGGCACACGGTTTGCCAGACCTGCCAAAAAATCAATGGGCAGAGGCACAAAAGCAAGTTTCATCCCTCATGGACATGAGGGCCATTCAGCAAGTACCAGAGCAAGAGCAGGGACAAGTATTTTACTCAAGACTGTTCTTGGTGCCCAGAAAGGACAAAGCCTGGAGACCAGTACTGGACCTATCAATTCTAAACACATATCTGGATATTCCAAAATTCAAAATGTTGATGCTGCAGCAGCTTCTGCCCATGCTGGGCAAGAAGGCTTGGCTTGTGACCTTAGACCTAAAAGAGGCATACCTGCATGTCCCAATCAGACAATCATGCAGAAGATACCTCAGATTCATAACTGGCTCAATGCACTACCAATTCTCTGCACTGTACATTATCTACTGCGCCCAGGGTCTTCACAAAATGCCTGGCTCTAGTAATCGCATTCTGCAGACAAAGAGGAATACAAATATATCCTTACTTGGACGACTGCCTCATTCAAGCAGAGAACAAGGACATTATACTACAGCATCTGGCTTTTGTAAAAAGATTATTAACATGCCTAGGGTACGCAGTAAACGAAAAGAAATCAAAACTAGTACCCTCTCAAGAGATAATATTCCTGGGTGCAAGCTTAAATACAACTGCCCAGATGGCCTATCTCACGCCAGACAAACAAAGGCAACTGACTACTTATTTCAGACTGTTGTCAACAAAGGCCCAGTTATCTGCAAGAAAAATTCTGCAGGCTTTGGGCTTCATGGAATCCTGCATTCTGCTAATTCCATATGCAAGACTGCATATAGGTTCATAGGTAGGTACTAGGCTAACGGCCTTAGGGCCCATACAAGCCTAGCCAAAAAATGTACCCTGGCTTTCGCCACCCAAGAAAATTATTTTCCTGTGCCCCTGTCAAGCAGAGCCACAGAAGTGATCCCCGGGGTGAATTTCCCATTTCCCATCCAATCATCAAGATTTTTCTTGAAGAGTGCTAATGAGGAGCTCTGTTTGACATAGATAGGTAGTCTGTTCCAGAGTATGGGAAGTCTCTGGGACAGGAATCTATCCCTCCAGCATGTTCTGTTTATTGTGGTGACAATGTTTAGGTCCCTAGAGCGTGTAGCTCAGAGGGATTGAGATTTCTTTAAGTGGAGCATGTCCAACAGCTCTGGGTTTGACATAGCTTTGTATGCAGGAGCGACCCTAGGTCTAGGGGGTGCCCTAGGGCAAAAGGCTCCACCACACCCCCACCCCCATTACCCCCATGGCAGAGATCACCCTGAGTAGGCGATATGCAATGGAGTAAAGCTGTAGTTTTTTGAGACGGTCTGCATAGGGCATTTGTTTGAGGCCAGTAATCCTCTTTGTGAGATATTTCTGTGGTCTTTCCAGTTGTTGTAATTGTCTTGTGAGGTACATACCAAAAGGGGCGTTGTACTCTATAATGGGTCTAATGAGTGATGAGTAGAGGGGAGCAATTACCTCTTTTTTTCTGGATGAGAATCCTTTTGTGATGAGATGAGCCACGTAAAAGGATTTCTTGACCACTGTGGCGATGTGATTATCAAAGGAGAGACTACTGTCCACCTGTGTCCCAAGGTCTCTTATCACATTTTCAGCATTAAGTAGACTACCAGCTATGTGGTAGTTCATGGGTACAGAGTTTTTAGCAAAGGGGATGACAATACACTTTTTGGCATTGAGCTTCAAGCCATGGCTTTGACACCAGGTATCTGTCTCAGTGAGGCCCTTTTGTAGTTTGTCCACATCGTTATGAGTTTCGATTATGGCTCCTAGTTTGCAGTCATCTGCAAACTTTGTTAGCCAAAGACCTTCTGTGTTGGCCTGCACTTCAGAGAAGTAGATACCAAACAGGAGAGGACCCAGGACTGAACTCTGTGGTACTCCACCTGTCACTGGTCTGATGTCGGATTTGGAATCTGCTACTTTCACAGTGTGGGTTCTGTCCGTGAGCCAGTTAGCAACCCATCTTGTGACATAGGGATTTATACCAAGTTTAGTGAGCTTATCTATAATTCCAGAGTGGGGGATGGTGTTGAAAGCCTTGGCGAGATCTAGATAAGCTGTGTGAACCATTTTACCCTCATCTATGGCTTTGGTGACTGCTTCAAAGAAGTCAATCAGGTTTAGGAGACATGATCTGCCTTTTACAAATCCAAACTGGGTAGGGTCCAGAGTTTGGATATTACCAATGTCTTTGTTTATGAGTTCCATGATGATACGTTTCATGGCCTTGCAGACCATGCTCGTGAGGCTAATGGGGTGGTAGTTCCCGGGGGCCGTCGTGGCTCCCCCTTTGTGGATTGGGATAACCGTCATGGTGCGCCATTCAGTGGGTACAAAGCCTGAGGTGAGGCTATGATTGAACATGGTACTTAGGTAGGGTGCCAGTTCATTCTGTAGTTTGTGTAGAACGCAGCCTGGGATATTGTCAGGTCCCATGGATGCTGTGTTCTTGGCTTTGGAGAGTGTGTTTTTTACCTGTGCAGTCGTGATTATAGAAACTTTGCATTCTTCCGGTATAGAGATGGGCCCTCTAGGGGTGAGAGGGGTAAAGTTAGCACTGAACCTATCTGCTAGGATGTTGGCAATATCAGTTAGTTCTGTATATTTAGTGCCATTGTGCTGTAACTCAGAGCAGTTCTGAGTGTTCCCATTTAGATTCTTGACATAGCTATAGAATGCTTTGTGGTTGTCTTTAGAGTCAGTGGCAATTTTGTTTTCATAACTAGCTTTGGAGGATTTTATGAGGGATCTCAGCTTCTTACTGAGGTTGACCAGGGAGTTCCTCCAGTCATGGGATTTTACTCTTTTTTGCAACAGTTTCTTTCTTCTGTTGTAGAGTTTGTTTATGGCAGAGGACCACGAGATTGGCTTCCTTTTTTTGGAGGATAACATCTTGGTTCTATTAGGGATAGCATGATTCATGCACTCGTGTAAGTGCTTATAAAGTGCATTTGTGTAGGATTCGGCAGTCATACCTCTATTGTCCGTCTGCATAGGTGTCATGAAGATTGCCACTTATGTCTTAAGAAGTGTGAAGTTGGCTTTGGAGAAGTTTTTTACGATGGTTTCCCTAATTGGGGGTGAGGGTGGGATGTGGATGTCTAGGCTGATTAGCTTGTGGTCGGATCTGACCAATGAGGAATTGACCTCTGGTGTGGAACACCGGTTTCCCATGTTGGTAATGACCAGGTCTAGGATATTGCTGCCCCTGGTGGGGGTGTAAATAAGTTGATCCAAGGCATTGGAATTTATGAATTCTAGAAAACGTTGAGCAAAAGAGTTGGTACATGAGTAGTTTTCCCAGTTAATGGTGGGGTAGTTGAAATCGCCCATTATTAGGGTGTTGGGTTGTACCCTAATACTTTCCAGTGTATCAAGAAATGAGGAGTGTGAATCCTGGGGCATGGTGGGGGTCTGTAGCAAGCTACAATTTGGATTGCGGTCTTGCCCAGAGTTAGTTGCAGTTGGATAATCTCAGATGCATTATGCTGTGCAACTAGCCTGGAGGTGTGGATATCCTTAATGAATATGGACACGCCTCCACCTTTAGTGCTTCTTTCTGGGTTAGGTGGCCGAAAGGTGTGGTATGAATTGAAGCCTGGTAATGCAGGGGTGCTCTCTGGAGCTTTGAACCAGGTCTCTGTCACTGCACATATGTCTCACTGCACATATGTCAATGTTCTCCATTTTAAGGAGTGCCTCGAGTGAGTGCATTTTGAGGTTTAGACTTCTAGCATTGAGTAGCATTACCCTCAGATTTTGCTTGCTTGTACCTGTTATGGTGGTGAATTTGTCATTTGAACCTTGCCTAAAAAAGGCACTATAGGGGTGGCAAGAGCCTTAGCCAGTATCCAGAATCCTAAGGGCAACAGGTGCAGGCCATCTCTGGCAAAGCATCGTGGACTGTCGATCATGTCATCCCAGGCAGACAAATACTGGATCCCCTTAGAATGACACCAGAAGCTTAGTCAATTGTTGAAGTCAATCATTTTGTCCTTGTACTGTGGTATCATTCTGGGTGATGGCAGGATGCTACTCAGGGTTAGGGTCATACCTGCCTGGGATACAAGATCGGAGAGCTCCTCCATGTCTCTTTTCATGTAGTCTAGGGAGGTACATCTCAGGTCATTCACACCAATATGGACAATGACAGTGTCATATTTGTACTTATTTTGGAGTGACCTGAGTGCATGCATTATGTGGCAGATCCTGGCACCTGACAGGCAGCTGACAGTAACTTTCTCCTTGTTTAGTCTAGTGAGTGGAACATCAGTGTGCCTGACTATAGAGTCACCTATGACTAGAGTGTTGGGTACGTTGTTATGCCTTATGTGCTGTGGTTGAGTGGCACACTGAGTTTGTGGGCTATGTGTCATTTGGGTTGTGTTGGGGGGTGGAGTTTGCTTGCATTTATGCTTTGGATGTCCGTGATGCTTGGGCAGGTTTTTATTGAGAGCCTCCGTGAATGTAGGTGTGTGTTTTGTGTTTCTATGTGTGTATTTTGGTGGTGTAGGTTTTGAGGGACTATGTGATGAGTGTGGTGTGGTGCAAGTGTTTACCTTCTCCTCTTAACTGTCTAGTCCAGTCTTGGGTGAAGAGAACTTTGCTTCCAGTTTGGCTATATAAGTGCATCTCTCACAGGTTGTAGTGTTGGGTGGTAGGAGGAGAGGGTTGTCTGTGTACATGAGGCAATTGCTGCATTGCCCCAAGATGCCCAGATTCATCAGGTAGACAGGAGAAATCACTGGGAGCTGACCCTTAGACATGCCTGCATAAGTGCTTATTTATTAAGTACTAAAAACTGCTTTCCACTAGGCAAGTCAGGAAAGTTGAGTGCTGTAGTAATTTGCAGTTTATGTAGTGCTTACAATGAGTTCTGAACAAGTGCTGAGTTCAATGAAACAGATTTAAGTGTTGAAACTAGAAAACTGGCTAGTTATAAGAAACAAAACTAAGCTAGAAGGCTTCCCTCCAACACAGAAGGGCTTGGGGGCTCAGAAGCCTACAAACAGTCTAGACAACTTAACAGGAAAGGCAGGAAACAAGCTTAAAATTGTTTTTTTTTTGTTCTCTGTCCCAGATGCTCTCTTTGTACACAGTAGGAGTGCCTGAAATCAGAATATGATCTCACTGCACTCAGTTGAGTGAGCAAATGAGATGGGCCCAGAAGGAGTATCCAAACACAAATTTACAAGAGGGGCGGGCAGTTAAGATTAACACCAAAACAGAAACAGGGAGGGCGGGTGAGAAAACTAACTGAAGAACAGAGTTAAAACTTCCAGTTCAGTTAATAATCATGCAACACAGTTAAATCAATTTAAATACTGTATTATTTGAAAAAGTGCAGATAAAGGTACTTAAATTCTCTTATACGTCCAGTTGAATATAGCTAGATCTTAACCGGCCAAAGCTGAGGTTTTTAAGCAGAAAATATTTCAAACTGTACCACTTAAATAGGCAAGGACAGGAAATCAAAGGATGTGGCTACCCCCACACCTGCAATTACTAACAAATAATAAAATTAAAGCCAGCACTAACTGAAGAACAGAGTCAAATGAGGAAACTTCAGTGGTATCTAAAAAGTGTTTGGACTCAACATTGCCACAGCCTGGAAACAACAATTACCCTTATTCCCTGCTTGCAACAGGAGTTTTGATGGTGAGTAAAGGCCTGTCACCACAACAAGGGGCAGCCATTCACTTTACCCTCAGCCAGGCACACATTAACAACAGATGCATCAGATTATGCCTGGGGGGGGGCCCACATGGCAGGAAGATGTATTCAGGGCACATGGTCCGCAAGCCAAATGCATCTACATATCAATCAAAAAGAGATGCTAGCTGTTCAGAATGCCCTGTCAGCCTTCAAGGATCAACTTCATCCGGGACAACTACTGATAAAGATGGACAATACTACAGTCATGTGGTATATACACAAGCAGGGAGGAACTCATTCCTATCCCCTTTGCAGACCAGCCATGACTTTGTGGGACACAGCATTGACTTACCAAGTACATCTGCAGGCACAATTCCTGCCAGGAAAGATAAATACTCTGGCAGACGAACTAAGCAGAAACCTCATGGATCCCCACGAATGGAAATTGAATCCACAAGTCTTCAGCATGATAACAAGGAAATGGGGATGCCCGGACATAGATCTATTTGCCTCCCCTCACAACTGCCAACTACAGACATTCTGCACAAGGACTTATCACAAGCAAGCATGGAAAGTGGATGCTCTATCTTTCAGCTGGAAAAACTTAACAGTATATGCCTTTCCTCCACTGCCTCTCCTCCCCAAGGTACTCCTAAAGGTCAGACAAGAGAAGCTAAAAATGCTACTGATTGCCCCAGACTGGCCCCGTCAGCACTGGTACCCAATCCTAAGAAACCTGCCTCAATGCCCTGCCTGGGCATTACCTCATATTCCTCACTTACTGTCCCAACAAGACAATCAGATCCTGCACGGCCAACTCAAGACTTTAAATCTGGCAGCATGGCAGATAATGTAGTCAATCTAAACACCCCTCTTTCTAAACTGGTGATGGATGTTATTTTGGAGGCCAGGAGGCCTAGTACCAGAAAATCTTATGCTGAAAAATAGAAGAGATTCTGTGCTTGGAACCAGGCACAAGGAATTGACACGATTGTACCAAATACTCCTCAGATTTTGCAATACTTAACTGAGATGTTGGACAAAGACCTATCCTTTTCATCTATTAAGATTCATGCCTCTGCCATTTCAGCTCATTACAATACAGAACCACCTATTTTTTCTCATCCTTTACTAAGACAGTACCTCAGAGGTGCCAAAAATTTAAGGCCTCCAAGGAGATCACCAATACCTGCATGGGACCTCAATTATGTCTTGGAAAAACTCACCCTGCATCCTTTTGATTCAGCCGCTACAGCTGACATTAAATTTTTATCTTGGAAAACAGCTCTGCTCCTAGCAATAACCTCTGCAAGATGAGTCTCAGAGCTACAGGCAGTCATGGCTGTGGAACCTTTTATCATTTTCCATGCAGATAGGGTTTCTCTGAGGACAAACCCGACATTTATGCCTAAAGTAGTGTCCAGTGTGGCCCTTAACCAAACTATTCACTTGCCTACCTTTTATCCAAACCCACAGAATAAGGGTGAGAGACTTATGCATTCTTTGGACATACACAGACAGCTGCGCTTCTACTTGGACAGAACCAAAGCTTTCAGAAAGACTGAACAATTACTAGTGACATATGCTGCAGGATCACAAGGAAAGGCTATCTCAAAGCAGACTATTTTAAAGTGGATAGGCCACTGCATTCATTTCTGTTATTCACAACATGGCAAATCAGTGCCTAAGGGCATTAGGCCACATTCAACCAGAGCAGCAGCCACTTCAGCAGCCTTCCTCAGAGGAGTACCAACCAAAGACATTTTAGAGGCTGTAACCTGGAGTTCAGTGCACACTTTTACAAAGCACTATCACTTACCACTCTACTCTAAATCCAGGGCAGACTTTGCCACTGCAGTTCTGCAGGGCCTCATAGCCACTACTAATCCTATTTAGCTCCAGCCTCCCAACCTTAGCTTTGGGATTCAACCCAATTGTAATGATTGCAACAGTGAAACATGATGAACATAGTACAGTTGTGTACCTACCATAAATGTAGATGTTCAAGTGTATTCACTGTTGCAGTCCAGGTTACCCACCCACCACCCCCCTTATCTTTGCTGGAACTTATCTGTACTTCTCTATTCTATACAACCTTGGTGGTGTATTTGCTTGTAGATGAAGGAATAATTTACTTTGGTGCATGCGTGTTTTATTGTCATATGTTTAGCCTACCCTTTTGGGGGCACCTGACATCTGGGGCAAGAAAAACTGAAGAAAATGGCATCAGCTGCATCTTTTATATCCCTGGCGCACTGACATCAGGGAAGAGGCGATGGCAACTGACGCCAGACCTAGACTTTGGAATTCAGGCCGACTGTGGGTAGCCTGCCAGCAGGATAACCCAATTGTAATGACTGCAACAGTGAATACACTCAAACATCTACATTTATGGTAGGTACACAACTGTACTTTTCCACTGTTGCCTGAATCGTCATGCTAAAGTTTTTGTGCTCTAGAATTATTATAAAAATAAGTTGCTTAACAGCAGTCTTTCTAAATATTATCAAGGTACTCCCTTATTTTTTGTGTAGCATTTTGCAGTTGCTCCTTTTCTTGTTCTGAGAGATTCCCATTTTGCAATACCTTAGCATTTGTCAGTCTTCTAAATAATTCTTGTTACTACTTAGCCATATCTCCCCTTTCCTTTATTTCCACCTTAGTTATAAACTCCACTTTAATTTTATCTCACTCCCTAGCTATATTTTCAGAAGAAATTTATATCTTCTCTAGTAGATCCTGAATTAATTACAAACCCAATTCCTTAAACTCCTCTCTTTTCATCTGATAGTTGGGAAAGCGCCAGTGTCTCATTTTTGTTTCATTGCTTGCAGTCTTATTTTAGCTATTATTGGCGCATGATCCGAAATAGTTATGGGATGCATTTCAAAACTTTCAATTAAATGCACATGTTCCTGTGAGATATAAATTCTATCTAGCCTAGCCCTGTTTTTGTATCTTGGAGAATAATATATAAATTCACTTCAAACTCCTAGTACTGAATTCACATCTTCCATGCCAAACTTTTTCATAAAATTCTTCAACAATCTACCCTCCTTTGTTATATTTTCCTTTTTAGGCCCCCCTAGACACATCTTCACTTTTGCAAACCAAATTCCAGTCTCCACCTATAAGTAATATTCATTGCTGAATGATTATTTCTCCCAGAATTTTCTTAAGCTCCATCATTGCAGTTTTAGGTAGAATATAAATGCATGTCAGTGTAGTCCTCCTCCCTTGCCAGTAGCCCCATAGTACTATACATCTTCCACTATTATCTTGTTTTCTCTTCTATCACTATTGGAGCTCCTTATTGCAATTAATATAAGTACTCCTCTTTTCCTTTGCCCCAGATAGTCCACAGAATAACCATCCTGAAAATCTGTCTTTATCAAATTCATATATTCATTATTTCCAGGTGTGTCTCCTGTAGCATAAATATTTGCACTCTACATTTTTAATATAGTTCACAACTTTTTCTTTTTAATGTTTATCTGTAAGACCATTCAGATTGAAAGACATTACAGAAAGCATCATTTTCATATATAGTTATTATTACCACCTTTTATGTATAACTGCAGAAAAAGCACACTGATTTTTCTTTTGTCATACTCTCTTAACCAGACCTTTCCTCTCTCCCCTACTTCTCTTCTCTCCCCCTTTTTTACATTACAGTGCCTGCATATCTTAAAACTGAACAAAGAAAAAGAAAGAAGGGGGAGAAGAAAAATAAAAGTGTCTGTTTATACAAGTATCCCCATTGCATTTAAAAAAAAAGACTGAGAAAACTTTACTTCAAGTCTAATTGGTTTTGTCTCATCTTTGAAGACCTCACAGCTGGGGAAACCTCTGATTGCTTTCAGAGAACAGTATGTCCTATCCAATTTCTCTTTTATTTTTTTTTTCATTTCCCTCAGCCAATCCCCTTCCACCAGACTGTCTCGGTTTTCTTTTTATGAGATTGTCTCCATGGAGACATGAGAGCCAAGCAGCCAGTCTCTCTTTATCAGATTGTTTCCATGGAAACATGAAGACCAGCTGCAGAATTGCTGTTAAGTATGCATGCATTTGCTTGAAAAAAACCTCATAATATTCAATATTCTTTTTCGTTTACTTGCTGTCTCTTAAAACTAATCAATCTAAGGTCCTTAATACAGTCCTTTCCGCATGCAAGAATGAAAAAAGCACCCCAATTTTAACCCTAGTATGCCCATTTAACCAGACTTTTTTTACATTGTATTGCCTATATCTCTCAAAACTCCACAAGAATAAATAAAGAGGGGAGAAAAAGAAGAAGAGCAGCACCTGTTTACAATCCCCATTATACATAAAAATAGGGTGCAAAGAAAACCATACATCACAAATACAGTACTATTAAGAAAAGAAAATATTTTCTTTACTTACAGTCTATAGAACATGGATGACCAATAATCATCTTGCCCTAAACCCCAACAAAACTAAACTTGTGCTATTTACCTCTAAAAAAACACCACCCTAAACAAGAATTAATTCACTATTCAGTCTCAAAATAACACTATCATTGAATTTGTTCTAAATACAAAACTACTAGGTGTCATCATAGATTAAAGCCTAACATTTGGCCTACATATTCAGTGCAATATTAAAAAAAAACACATCAAAAACTGTGCATCCTCTATAGACACAAATACTTTCTCAATTTGTCTGCAAAACTGTACCTAGTTTCTTCCCTTCTGCTATCTTACCAATATCCATTCCCCACTGAAATCCAAACCTGATACGTGCTACAATAAATTGTTAAATTTGTAACCAATGCAAAATATTCATCTCACCACTATTCCTCATTATGCCTACTAAATTGGCTAGAACTCCCACATTATCTTACATATTTACAATTAACCGCTGCACACAAATGTATATACAAGCCATCAAATTGCTCTGCCTTTGATTCTCTACTTAGTACCACCCAAATAGAACTCACTGATCTGAAAACCAATTGCTCCTGAATGTAGAAAAGCCAAACCTCTCAGTTGGTCATCTGCTCTACTCCTTTACCATTGCAAAAGTATGGAATAGCCTCCCACCATCAATTAGGACTACCAGCAATCCAGCTGTCTTTAAAAAGTCCCTGAGATAACACCTTTCCTGTCTATGGCAGTGCATATGTGCCAAAACAGCACTTCCCAAAACCGGACTCCCTCCTCTATACTACCTCACCTTCATTTATTACTACTCTGATATATCTATTTCTATCTCTCAAAACACTAAATTACAGTGCTGGTACTGCCTGCTCTATTTGATCGCCTGTATTCAAGCTTATAACTTCATAAGTGTTAATTATTCAGACTAAGCTACTCACATAAGTAACTTAATTATCCTAACTTGTTATATTCTAACTAAGTAATCCACTTTATCCTTGATATAGGTTCATAGGTAGATACTAGGCTATCTGCCCTAGGGCATTTATAAGCCTAGCCAGAGTGTATTTGGCTTCCACCTCCCTATTAGATTAGCCTACTGTGCCTCTGTAAAGTAGGTCACAGAAGGTACCCTTTTAAGATTAGTTTACTGTGCCTCTGTCTAGCAGGGACACAGGAGAGATCAGGGTGAATTTGCGATTTCCCATCCACGCGTCCAAATTTCGCTTGAAGAGGGTCAGCGAGGGACTATGTCTAACATGAATTGGGATTCTATTCCAGAGTGAGGAGAGCCTCTGGGAAATGAATCTGTCCCTCCAGCATGTCCTATTTATTTTTGTGCTGAGGTTTAGGTCCCTGGAGCGTGTAGCTCTAAGGGACTTGGATTTTTTGAGGTGGAGCATGTCCATTAATTCTGGGTTTGACATGGCTTTATACGTCAGGCATAGATTGCCTCTGAGTAGGCAGTAAGCAACTGAGTAGAGCTGGAGTTTCTTTAGTCGAGCTGCATAGGACATCTGTTTGTAGCCCATGATCCTCTTGGTGAGGTACTTTTGGGGTCTCTCCAGTTGCTGCAGGTGTCGGGTAAGGTACATCCCAAAAGGGGCATTGTATTCAATTATGGGCCTAATGAGTGATGAGTAGAGGGGCACAATGACCTCTCTTGATCTAGATGTGAACCCTTTCATGATAAGGTGGGCTATATAGAAGGTCTTTCTAACCACTTTGGCAACGTGATTATCAAAGGAGAGATTACTATCTACGTTGGTCCCCAAATCTCTAATTATTTCTTCTGTACTTAATGGATTACCACCTATGCGGTAATTTGTGGGCACCTTGTTTTTCCCAAAGGGGATGGCTATGCACTTTGTAGCATTTAGCTTGAGGCCGTGGCTCTGGCACCAAGCATCCTTCTCCTTTTGGAGGATGCTTGTGTCAGCTGGAGATTTGATTATGGCCCCCAGTTTGCAGTCATCTGTGAACTTTGTCAGCCATAATCCCCCCGTGTTAGCCTGAACCTCAGAAAAGTATATACCGAACAAGAGAGGTCCCAGAACTAAGCCCTGTGGGATGCCGCTTGTAACTGGTTTGGATTCGGACATGGCACCTGCGATTCTGACCATGTGGGTTCTATCTCTGAGCCAGTTTGCAACCCATCTTGTGATATAGGGGTTGATATTTAAGCTGGTAAGCTTATTTATGATGCCCGAGTGGGGTATTGTGTTGAAGGCTTTTGCTAGGTCCAGGTAGGCTGTGTGGACTACCTTGCCCTCATCTATGGCTTTGGTAACTGTTTCAAAGAAATCAACTAGGTTTAAGAGGCAAGATCTGCCCTTAACAAAGCCGAATTCGGTAGGGTCCAGTATCTGGAGGCTCCCAATGTCTTTGTTTATGAGTTCCATGATAATACGCTCCATAGCTTTACAGACCAGACTAGTCAGGCTTATGGGGCGATAGTTTCCGGGGTCCGTTGTGGCACCACCTTTGTGGAGTGGGACCACTGTAGCTGTACGCCATTCTTTGGGTACATATCCTGTAGTAAGGCTAAGTTTGAACAGTGACTTAATGTGAGGGTTCAGTTCTTCTTGGAGCTCATGTAAGACACAGCCTGGGACACCGTCAGGTCCTATAGATGCTGTGTTTTTTGCTTTGGAGAGGGCAGCTTTCACCTGTGCATCTGTGATGTCAGGGAGGTTACATTCAGTTGGGATAGGCATTTGCTCCTTTGGAGGGGAAGGGGAGGAGAAGTTTGCGCTGAATCTGTCTGCCAGGATGTTGGCTATGTCTGTAGGTTTGGTATATTTTGTTCCGTTATGCAACAATTCAGAGCATATCTGGGAGTTTCCATCCATGTTCCTGACATAACTAAAGAAGGCCTTGTGATTATCTTTAGTGTCTAGGGCAATTTTTCTTTCGAAACTGGCCTTTGATGATTTTATGAGGGATCGAAGTTTCTTGCTTTAAAAACCCCTTTGGGGTTTTTTTTAAGGAGAA